>NC_050457.1:370923-670923 GCF_903995425.1 Onychomys torridus | reverse complement strand
TTACCCTTCACGTCCTTGAGGACATCTGTTTTACACCAAATCACATGGCTATTCTGCTATCCCTGAGTTTGCTTTTTTTTTTAATCTGAGCATGATCATTCTTCATTCTGTTTCCTGTTTGCAGATCCAATATCATCACTATGACTGATTGAACAATGAAACTGTGAGCCAAATCAAACCCTTCTTTAAGTTGTTTTGTCAAGGTAAGTAACTAATACTAATGGCTTCATTTGATTAGTGTTCATTGGTTTCACAACAGTGGTAGCAGCATTAAGATCAGTAAGCTTGAGGGAATATAGAGATGCAGCTGTTGAATAGTGATACCTTCCTCTACTGTAATCACAGCAGTACTGTGTGTGTGGGTGGGGGGTGAGGGTGGGGAGGTTGCTTTATAAAATGAATTGTTTTCCTATTAAAGTTGCACAGTATTTGAAATTTATTGAATGAATATCTCACTATATCAAATTGTTCATAGTAAACATTTTATATTGATTATTCTATATTGTGTTTTGAAAGGAGGGGAAAATAGATCAATTTAGTGTGCCCTAGTTTTCACTCAGAGAAACTGTTCTCTGAATTGTCCATAAAACTTGGGAGCTGAAGGGAGAACAGGGTTTCAAATCTCTGTGGTAAGACTGAATAATTTGCTTGTCTTGTGAATTTTCTTTGTATTTCAACAGTCTTTTTAAAACCTTACCCATCTTTCTGCTGTTATTAAACCATTTTCTAGTCTTTCCCCCTCCTGGACATGGAGAATGGCTAATTTGGTGACCATCACTGCTTAGCCATTGTATCTGAAATGTAACAGCTGTGATTTATCAGGAATAATGACAAACAGACAAAAAGCTTCTGTACAGCAAAGGACATCATCATCTGAGCAAAACAGTAGCCTATGTAATTAGCTTTACTAATTATACAGCCAATAAAAAGTTAGTATCTGGAATATATAAAGAACTTGAAAAACAACAACAACAACAACAACAACCAAAACCAAACCAAAACAAAACAAAAATTTAGCTGAAAGTTTTCCTGTGTCCCAGCCTGCTGGTGGTTGGGACAAATCTCTCCCATTCGCCTACCCCAAATAAACACACACACAGGCTAATATTATTTTTAAACTATGGCCATGGCAGGCTTCTTATTACCTAGTTCTTATATCTTAAATTAACCCATTTCTATAAATCTATACTTTACCATATGGCTTGTAGCTTACTGGTACTTTTACATCTTACTTCTCATGGCAACGACTGGCAGCATCTCCTCTGCTCTGTCTGTCTCCTTCCTCTTTATCTGTTTGGATTTTCCACTTGCCTCTAAGCTGCCTTGCCATAGGCCAAATGGCTTTACTTATCAATCAATCAATCAATCAATCAATCAAAGCAACATATTTTCACAGCATACAAAAAGACATTCCCCTATCATTTGCTCTTTTCTTTCTAAACAAAAGGAAGGTTTTAACTTTAACCTAGTAAAATTACATATATCAAGCAAGAGTTACAATTATAATATCTAGTCTATTTGTATTTGGCAAAATTAAAGAAGATATGCTATTTATCCTATATTTGTGAGTCCAAAGTTTTATATCTAATTTATCTTTTATCATACCAAGGAAAATTATAACTATCTAGTTATCAACTACATCAAAGACCTCAGATACAATATCATCTAAGTAAACAGGAAGAACATTGTAAGCAACTTCCAAAAATCTAGAATGACAGAAGCTGGCTGCCTGGACAGTCACCCAAAGTTCTTCTGCAATGTTGGGGCATCCATTTCTCAGCTTACAGGCCTAGAGTCTCTCAGTTGCTTCTCTCAGTGTCCTGTAGAATGTCTGGGAGTTTCCTCAGCAAAGCAGGAACCTGAAAGACCATCTTACCTTGCAAAATTCAGTGGCCACCTTCCCATGGGTCCTGCATGTCTAGTAGACACAACATTTTGTCAAGCAGTTCAGGCAAGAACATTTTCTTGTCCAAATGTCTCTTTTTGCAAAGAAGAAGATAGACTCCATATGAGTGTCTTTGATGCCCACCCTCCTCTCTGAAGTAAATCAGTGTGGTGATATTTTATTTGTGCTGAAATGTGATATTTTATTTGTATGTTAATAAATAAATTTTGCCCGGAGATCAGAGGACATAGCCAGTTATAAATAAAGTCAGGCAGTGGTAGCACATGCCTTTAATCCAATCACAAGGCAAGCAGAGTCTCTGTGTGTTTAAGGACACACTAGGGAACAACCAAGAGTGATGACACATGCCTTTAATCCTAGTACCAACTATAGAGTTGTACAGACAGGCAGTGACAAGGAAGTGAGGTCCTGGGCTTAGAGCCAATAAGAGGGCAGAACAGCAAGGCAATAAAAGCTTGGGTAGACAGGAAGCATCTGTATCTTGGGAAGCTACAGTAGCATGGTGAGCTAAGGTTAGCTGGTAACTCTCACTATTTCCCTGATCTCTATGGCTTTCACCCATATAGTTGGCTCTGTGTTCCTTATTTAATAAGACTGTTTAGAAATTTGTCTACAAATTGGTGCTGCCAGAAGACATGTCTCATTGTCCAGGAAAGTCTAAGTTTTTAAAACATTTTAAATGCCATATTCTGTAGGTCTTTGAAATGTTTGAAGATTACCTATCTAATTGAAATATATCTAGGTATAGCTAGAAAACTTAACTAACATGACTATAAGTTTGATTATCATAGATGACTATTAATCTGTATTTCTTAATTATCCATTACAACTTAATGAGTTACATAAACATAATACTTTAAACAAGAGTAGAAATATACATACAGTATAACAAAATTAATTTTAAA
The DNA here is from genome assembly GCF_903995425.1 of Onychomys torridus. Lineage (NCBI taxonomy): Eukaryota > Metazoa > Chordata > Mammalia > Rodentia > Cricetidae > Onychomys > Onychomys torridus. Next base: position 668,112 of record NC_050457.1, on the reverse strand, counting down.
TTTGTATCAGTAAACTAAAATCCATAGCAATGTAAAATATTTTAAGCATTGTTGCTCTTTAAAAGTAGATTCAATAATCTACCCTTTTATCCTATAATATCTATATCCTATATTTATATATCATATCCCCTTTTCTTCTTTTAGAAAGATATTGTCTATGACTAATAACAATTTGTAACCAACAGTCTAAGCAAAGACAAATATTCATAATCCATTTGGCAACAAGCTAAGGATATTGTGAAAAAATGTCCTACTTGTTCCTTCTATAACCAAACTCCATTACCTGCAGGAAGCAATCCAAAGGGTATACAAAGAAATGAAATTTGGCAGATGGATGTGTTTCATTTTGCATAATTTGGAAGATTAAAGTATGTACACCATACCATTGACACCTATTCAGGATTTCAGTGGGCAACTCCTATGAGTTCTGAAAAGGCTGATTCTGTGATTACACACCTATTAGAAGTTATGGCCATCATGGGAATACCTGTACAAATTAAGACAGACAATGCCCCAGCATATGTCTCCAATAAAATGAGACAGTTCTTTGCTTATTACAATATAAAACATGTTACAGGTATACCACACAATCCCACAGGCCAAGCAGTCATAGAAAGATCCAATCGAACTTTAAAGGATATGCTAAATAAACAGCAACAGGTAACAATGACTCCTCGAAATAGATTGCATAGTGCTTTATTAACCTTGAATTTTCTCAATGCTGATGAGAAAGGAACAACAGCTGCGGAGAGACATTGGATGACAGACAAAACTCCTGAGCTAAACCAACCGGTTTATTTCAAAGATGTGTTGACCTCAGAATGGAAACCTGGATATGTCCTATGTTGGGGAAGGGGTTTTGCTTTTGTTTCCACAGGAGAAGAAAAGCTATGGATACCAACAAAATTAATAAAAATTCGATTCGAACAGGAGAAACCCCTTGAGGAGGAGAAATAAAAGATCATCCACCAATATGACATCTCTTCAGGTTGTAAGAAAAATTTAACAATCAAAGGTTGGGGTAGGGTTCTGTTTTTGTCTTTCCAGGATAATGGAAATACCCATCTTCCAGAAATCATAAGGCCTTGGATATCCGGATGTTTACAACAGAAAGAAAGAATCTATTGGTACCAATCTACACAGGGTAAGATATCACTGTCTAACATCTATATCTCTATCAATCTAGAATAGTTATGGTTTCAATTTAATCATAAACCAAGCTGGCTTTGGAGATGGAACTGGCTCACTCCTTCTCTAAACCCAAACATATTGATAAAAGAAAAGGTTGAGAGATTCTTCAGTCCCATATCAAAAGAGCCCTCTGGTCTGAGACAGAAGGAAACCAATTATAAGGGACCATTATCTTCAAGATTCTAATTCTCTCCATGCTTACTCTTGATTTCTTGGAATCCTTTCTTACATGTCATGACATCTTTAAATCCAAACCTTCCATTCTGATAAAAAATAAGTTTTTTCCAATAGCAATCTCTGAAGTCTCCAGAAGGAAGATGGGGCCCCAACAACAACAACAACTCTACCCAATCCAGAATGATGCCATGGTAATCATCATCATACTACACTTCTTGCCAAAATTTCAGACAGTCTTACCCATTACTCTGAGAATTGCTACAGAATCTACAGTTAGTCTAACTGAGATTTAACTATCTGAGCTTTCTCACAATACCCAACAGAGATACCATCGCTCCCTAAACAGCAGGAAGCAATTCTAAGAAAACGACGCCCCTTCTCCCTAAGGTTCATATTTCTCAGGGTTATGATTCTAGGGTTGGGGGTGGAAGAAACTGTTAAACTCAGTACTCTCCTTAAGGAAAGAAAATATGTCTCAAAAAAAAAAAAAAAAAAAAACCATGGGAAAAGAAAAAATGGAATGAATAGGTATAAGATATTATGGTAGACTGTCATATACATTAGTAAACAAATTTAGTAATATAGCAGCCTTTGCACTGTTATGAATTCTTATATGTTGATAAAATTATAAACTTTTTACATTCCTATTTAAGATAATTTCTATATTGATACAAATACAGAACTATGTTTGTTATATTGTACACATATTTTTACTCTCATGTAAAATATTTGTATATTGATACAAATATGAATTTATATCTGTCATACTGTATGTATGTTCTACTTCTGTTTAAGATATTCTGTATACTGATATATATTTAGGATTTGCACTATACATTCCTACCTCTGTTAAAGTTATTTTATGTATTGTCACAATTTAAAGTCATTGTCCTTTTACTGTACATTTGCTTACAGACTGTTTGCCTTATTTATAGGAAGCTTAGTCCTTAGGTTGTTTAGGTAGATAAGACTTACATAGTTATTGTCACCTATGCTTGTCGTCTCTATAATTATGTTAGTTAGGTTATCCAGATTTATAAATACATAGGTCAGATGGACAGGTAATCTTCAAACACTTCATGGACCTAGAGAACATGGCATTTAAATAACTTAGAATTCTGTTGACGTGAGACATAATTGCTCCTGGCAGCACCAATTTGATCCCGAGAGAATGTTGGGCTTCTAAGACATTTCCATTTGGAAGTTTGTCTTCTTGGCACAAAATGGCCTACTGGCCAAAGAACTGCCCTCGCCTCAACTGCTGACAGTACAAATGCTGTCCTTTCTGGACAAGCGGGACACAAGGAAAGCGACCACTATACTTTGCCAAGACAGGGTAAGATGGTCTTTCAGAATTCCTGCTTCTGAAAATGGTCTGTCAGATACTCTAGGCCTGTAGCCAATTTGAATGCACCAACGATACTGAGAAACGTTAGGTGACTGTCCAGGCTGCTAGCTGTCTCTGTCTACTCTTGCAAGACTCCCGAAAGTTGCTTGCGTCCTTCTCTCATTTCTCAGATATTATTATATTCCTTCTCAGGTCTTTGATGAGGTTGGAGATTAGCAGTTATAGTTACAACTTAGTATATATACATATATAATATCTTAGATAGGATATATTATGTATTAGACTCAGGTTCTTTAGGATAGGACACCTTTTGGAATGATCTTTGTAACACGCCACCTACCCATGCCCTAGACTTCCCTGGATTTTACTATGTGTTTTTTGCTTGATATTGTTTGTACTTATTGTAATTCCAACTTATCTAGGTCATTATCCCTCATTACTCCTGGACAATATTTGATAACCATCTCTTTGTATATAGTCTTATATTAGGTTAGAACTTTCTTATTTAGACAAAAGGGGGAGATGTAGTGGATAGGCATCCCAGCATTGGCCTGGAAGTTCCAACCCCCACTGAGGCTTCGGTAATGGTCACACCCACAAGGCGGGGCAGAGGAGGAAGCGGAAGACGAAGGATCGGGAAGGTCTCACTCTCTTGGTTCCGGGACGCGGGACGCGAGAGGTGAACCGAGCAGAGTTCTCCAGTGAACGCCTCCGGACTACCCTATACCTTTGCCAGACTCTGCGACCTACCCCTTCATTTGTAAGTTACCCCACAAAATAAACTTCCCTTTTAACTACGTGGAGTGGCCTTAATAATTTCACCAATAATCCATTCTTTTGGAATGTGGGTGTAGTGTTCTAGGCTACTTCTTGCTGATAAGGGCGCTGTATTCTTATGGGGACACAATGAAAATTTTAGGATTATGGTCAAGTCCTGACTAGAGTAGTCTGTGAGGCTGTATTCCCTGAGCCAGTTGCCTTGAAGCTGATTTTGTATGTTGAATGATCTGGGCCATTGTGTCATTGGAGACCTTTCAGGGGGTCTTTGCTGGTCAAACCATATTAGCCTGGAAGCAGTCCACAGGTTCTCATCTTCTGTGGAAACAAAAGCAGAACCTCTTTTCCAAAGCAATGTATGCTTAGACATAGATTTTGAAATCAACATATCTTTAAAATATACATATTGATTCAACTCAGCAGCTTTTACAATCAAATGTCTCTCTTCAGTTAAAAATCCCAAAGATAATATAATCCAGACTCTCTGTGTAATATCTATCTTTACATGGCTTACTTTTTATATTGCTTTTACTTTCTCTTTAAAGACTTGATTTTTTAAAAAAAAACTTCTATTTCTTTATATAACTGTCTATATTCCTTTTCCTCTCTCTTCCAAGCTTACATAAATTTTTACACACACTGTAAACTGTTTAGGATTTTCCCCATCTGAATCTGTTTTATTGTGAATCTATTGCTTTAAACTACAACATTAGTAGGACTGAAATAGCAGCTTTGGCTGCTGGCTCCGCCCACCTCAGCTTCCCAACAGGACAGAACTGCTTTTACCACCAGCTCTGGGAACCACTCTCACCCCCGACTCTGGGAAGCAGTGGGTCTATGCTTTCATATAGCCCAGAGACCTTCTTTCTCTCTGTCTCTGTCTCTGTCTCTCTCTCTCTCTTTGTACTAGCTATATCCACCACTACTGTGTGGCTTGGAGATGCCACTGTGTACAGTGACAGGAATAGACCACGCTGCATTCAAGCCCAAATGCTGCAGCGTCTCACCACCTGCATGAGACATGAAGCAGGAGCCTGTTTTTGGCTCAATTTAGAATTGCTTCTTAAGTATTCTCAGGTTTTAGGTGGAAACTTGAGTTGTTGGGCACCACAAAAATTTGAACATCAAAACAGCAAGTAACTCAGTTTAAAAATAGGGAGAGTTCTCAATAGATTCGTCATTTTCAGAGATGAATCACAAATGGCCAAGAAATACAAAAATGTTCAATATCCTCAGCCATCAGGTAAATGCCAGTTAAAATTACTTAGAGATTTTATCTTATCCCAGTCTGAATGGCCAAGATCAATTGAACAAATAACAACACATGCTGGTTAGAATGTAGGGAAAGGGAACACTCATTCACTGCTGATGGGCGTACAAACTAGTGCAGCCACTATAGAAATAAATGTGGAGGTTCCCCAAAAAGCTGAAAATTGATCTATCTCAAGACTCAGCTATACTGCTCTTGTACTCAAAGAATTGTACATCTTAGTACAGAGACAGTTGCTTACTCACATTCATTGCTACTCTATTAATAATAGCCATACATTGCAAATAGACTAGTTATACATCAACAGGTGGATGGATAATGCAAATGTATGTCTTACAGAGTGGGATATTATTAAGCTATTAAAAAATGAAAGTTTAAAATTTGCAGATAAACAGATAGAGCTAGAAACATCATCTTGAGTGAGATAACCAAGGCCCACAAATCCAAAAATTGCTTGTTTCCTCTTATGTGTGGATGCTAGCCTTCAAAGCTTTAGATATGTGTGCCTCATTTAAAACATCCAATAACTGATGGAAGTGGATGCAGAGATCCTCGGCCAGGTCCCAGGTGGAGCTCCAGGAGTCCAATAGTCGAGAAAGAGGAGGGACTATAAGAGTGTGAATTGTTGAGAGGAAGATTGGAAAAGCACAGGGACAAATAGCCAAATGAATGGAAGCACATGAATTATGAACCAAAGGCTGTGGAGCCCGAAGCTGGATCAGGCCCTCTGGATAAGTGACATAATTGAATAACTTGAACTGTTTGGGAGGCACCCAGGCAATGAGACCCAGACCTGTCCTTAGTGCATGAGCTGGCTATTTGGAACCTTGGGCTTATGCAGGGACACTTTGCTCAGCCTGGGAGGAGGGGACTGGACCTGCCTGTACTGAATCCACCAGGTTTAAATGAATCCCCATGGGAGTCTTGGCCCTGGAGGAAATGGGAATGGAGGGCAGGGGCTGGAGGGAAGGTGGGGGTGGGGGCGGGAGGGGGAAGGACAGGGGAACCCATGGCTGATGTGTAAAATTAAAACACATATATAATAAATTTTAAAAAAGGAGAGAAAAAAAGTGAAAAATGAAAAAAAAAAAAACCACAAAATACATTCACAGAGGTTAGGGAGGTAGTAAGGGATGGGGAATTTCCCAAAGAAGGGGAGACAGCATCTAAACTACAGTCCAGTGATCCAAGGGATGGCTAAGCATGAAAAGTAGGTCTTGCTCCTGTAGAGGATCTGGGTTCACTTTCCAGCACCCACACAGTGACTTGCTATCATATATAACTTTTATTCCATGGGATTCAAACCCTCTTCTGGCTTCCTCAGACTGCATCCACATGATATACATATGCATGGGCAGGTAAATCACTCATAAACATAAAAATAAACAAAACATAGTTCAGTTAGGTTGTTAAGATCACTGTATAGCAATATATACATAATGACATTGAATAATACTTTAATGTTTTTCATTTTTATTGTAGAATGAAGATGATTAAACTTGAAATAAAACCATTAACCAAATAAGATAATTATACATAAAATTTTGGTATGATCCAATAATTTAGATATTATAGCGACCAACATGTATCATATTTTCATATTAGATGTCAGAACAGAGATCACCAGGTTATTTCATATGTAATGAAAGGTGTAAACAGGGGTATATCTTCTCTAGCAGTGTTCTCTAACTTAGTCACATAGAACTACTGAATTTTTCTCTTTAACTCACAGTGTAACTTACTCTAGCTTTCAGTGCATGCCTAGGAAAATAAGACATCCAAAATAAATATGAAACAATTAGAAAGAGACAACATTGCCCTCATCTATCAGCATAATTGAAAGAAAACCCATGGGAACCCTCAGACAAGGACATTTGGGAAGTCAAAGAAAATCTGTAGCTAAAAGAATCACTATAATTTACAATATTTAGCTAGGATACCAAATGACAAATTAACAAGCAAATTCAATATTGAAAACTTACTAGATCTTATATCCATAGCTCAATAATGTATGAAGGTAATAATTTTTAACATATATTGTAAAGAACAACAAATCACAAGAGACAGGAAGAACAGTGGAAGGGGCACAAGTGCGCGCTCGCGCGCGCACGTGCGCGCGCGCACACACACACACACACACACACACACACACACACACACTCACACTCACAGAGGGGAAGAGAGAGAACAGAAAACTGGGAAATGGGGACAGTCTTAGTTAGGTTTTCTATTGCCATAATGCAAAGCAATTATGAGCAGGAAAGGGCTTGTTTTACCTCAAAGTCTGCATCCTGCTATCCCAGGAAGTTAGGGCAGAAACTTAAGTCAGGAAGCTGGAGGCAGAGGCTGATCCAGAAGCCATGGAGGGGTGCTATTCTGCAGTCCTGCCACAGCCTGGGTTCAGGTTCTGAGATGGGAAAGGGGCATCAGCAGAAGAACTGTAGGACTTTCAGACGAGTTTCACATAAGTGGAAGCCAGCCCCAAATAGCTCAAGTCTCTTTATTTATACTTCAAAACCACGCATGCTTTTTCCACCCTCCAGCGTCAACCTCCAGCAAAAACAAATTCATCAAATACGATTTTTTTCTCCAACTTTTATATCAAAACAACTTTTAAATCAAAAAACAACACTCAGCTTTGTCTTTTGCTAGCATGGCTAAATATCGAGCCAGGCACATCCTGTCTTTACAAAGCTAAAAGGTGATAAACATAGGCACACATTCCTTTGAACAACAATATTGTTCAAAACTTAATGAAGCATATTTATAGAAATAGGGGTGATTTCCCATAAAATGCCTGCAAACAGTTAGCTTGTATTTCTCCAACTGTTCCCTTTTCCTACAAAAAGGCCCTGCATGCTTAAAAATATCTATAAAAAACCTGAGAAACATCAGTTCCCACAGAATTTTAGGGGAAAACATTGGACAAAAAAATAACGAGGTTTCTGGGAATGATTACATCTGTCCTGTGTGTGACTGACAAAGTGAAACGAAAAACTGCCAAGAGAGTTATCAATATTATTAGAGAAAAGAGAGCATGCAGGCTGCACAGTCTTAGCACTTGGTTCTTGCCAAGTGAGAGACCATGTCCACCACTCTCACCACAGAAGACCCATTGGAGAAGTGTTTATAAGCTGATCTGAAGCTAGGCCATATGGCTTCTACCAGTGGTGCTTATTGGCTTGCTCCCCATGGCTTGCTCACCCTGCTTTCTTACAGCACCCAAGACAACCCTTATCACTGGGGACTGGTCTCTGCCCCCTTCTCTGCCCCTCCTCTTTCCTCTTCCATAAACCTCCCACGTGAGTCCTGTTATACGGCATGACTCCTTCCTGCCCTTTTTAAAATATAACATTTGGTGCTGTGACTTGGATAGGCTCTCCTGGTGCCTGTGCTCCCTATTGTGGTCTGAGCTGTCCTGGACCCTATCCCTCATCTCCAGTTCACCCACAACAGGCTCACCTTCCAACTCCCCAAGTGCTTAGCATCCCAGCCACAGCAATTGTGTGAGTTTCCCCTTCAGTCGGTGCAAACATTTCCCTGAGTCCAAGGAAGTGATGGCTGATTGGCATTCCTCTGGTACCCTTAGAGGTGGAGGTACCCCAGCCACAGTCCTTAAGGCTATGGCTGGCCCTTTTCAATGGACCCCATCTCACCATTCTTGGGGCTACAATCCTGTAGTTTCATTAGACCTAACTGGGGTTTTACATCTCCTCCTGACTCCTTTTTCCTGTGTCCTCCCCGACCCCTCTCTGCCCCACCCAAAGCTGCCCATAATCTCACAGCTCCTCTAGGCCCTTTTGGCTTTTGCAAACCCATTCCTGTCCCTTTCCTGTGGATGAGACCCCCCTCTTAGAGCTTGATTTTTGTCTATGCCTTCTGGTATGAAAGCCCTGGTACCAGGTGCCGAGTCTCCTCTGGCTTAGCTAGGCTAAGACAGAACCCCCGTTGAGTTGGGTGATGATCCTCTGAATGGCTTGGTCCTTGTTTGGTCCTTACTGAGTCCTGGGGATGCCCATGACTACAGGCTACAGTGACTCTTTTCTTTCCCTCTCTCATCCATGGGAACTGTCATCTATGCCCTCTCAATCCCCCTTGGGAAGCCTCTTAGAGAACATCCAGTCTCGACTCATGGCCCCTGACCTGAAGGGCCCTAAAGTTATTCATCTTTGCAATTAAAGTTGGTCTCAATACCCCTTATATAATCAATCCAAATGGCCATGTAAAAGCACCCTACATCTCAGTAGTTTTTGGGACCTTTTATGACTACTGTGAGCTATTAGGGAAATGGAAAGAGATTTCCCTTTCCATACATTTAAACTTTCTCTTTTCTTCACTCCAAAGCCCTCTCTCTGTTCTGTCTTCCTGTTCCTCTACTCAGCTCCTGCTTGCTATGGAGCCTGTTAAGCTGCATTTCCACTTCATTAAGTTAACTCTCTCAAATAGAGAAAAAACTTGGGTCTTACACGTCTAATTCTGCTACTTTCATTAACGAATTCCAATGTTAGTTTCTGTAGCAGCAGCAGCAACCTGCCTCTGCCAAAGCAGTTGCATCATCACCTGTCGCCAGGTCCCTTTTCATGGTCAACTAAGTGACATGTGCACTCTTCAAAAGTGCCCACCAGGAAGACTCTCTCCTTTGGCCTCTTCTCTTGCTTCTTACTCCATTCTTTGTTCTCTAATTTCTTTTCTTGCCTCTTATTTTCTCTCTTGCCTCTCTCAAGTCCCCACTCCAACGTGGCTTTCACTCTTTAGCTCTCCCTCTCCCAATAAACCTCTTGTACCAACTTTGTTGTATGTGGTGTGTTTGCTTAGTAGCACACCTTGGCAGGGCCTGCCAAAGGTACCCACTTCATGCTAGGACCCTACCCACCTGTTCCACCTGCAACAGATCTGCTTTCTTGTTCACCAATAGCTTTGTCTTCCATTTAATAACAACAGTTGGTCTCTGGTGGGATTACCTGCCTCTGACCATTCCCCTGGATGTGAGATTGGCCTCTGTATTCTTTGGACTAGGCAGTTGGGAAACGAAGAATTCTCCACTTTCTTTTTCTTTGCTCCACAACCTGCTTGTGTCTGTCTGTTCTCCCTGCCTAAATATTCTGTCTGTTGGCTATAACGTGAGGTTCAGATAGAGAAGCCAGCTTCCTCTTGCTCAGCACACACCAATTTGCCCTTTCTTTTTATTTACTCAATTCTTGTTTAATGTGTGTGTGTGTGTGTGTGTGTGTGTGTGTGTGTGTGCATGTGACTTGGATTTAAAATGTAAGTTGGGTTTAGTTCTGTGTATATGTGTGTGTGACTTGGATTCAACTCTATGTATATGTGAATGTAACTATTGTTTAGAAAACATGTTTTAAACAGCAACCATGTGTGGCTCTCCATCTTGGCTGGTGACCTCATCATGATACTAAGAAAACAACAAGCCTCAAATATTTTGGATTGGCATTGACTCAGTAGTTAACCACCGGTGTCTCCTGGTGAATCTGATAACACGAGGGTGTCAAGGTGATGGAAAGGACCAGGTGCTTTTGTTTATGTGAAGATAGGAAAGCTTAAGTGCTTGCTGATAAGGAGAAAGTGATTTGAGATGTATAAAAGAATGAAATATGTTCCAGATTTCTCTCTTGCACTATGTTACTGTTTATAACCTTGACATTAATTGATGGAATTCTGATAAGCTATTAGTCTAGCTCTGGCAGAGTACTAAACACTATTATCTACCACTACAGTATCATAGCCTCAAGCTCATGATTTTAAACTCCTTTGGTATTTTTCTAATGTGTCTAAAACTAATCTCTTTTGTAAACTCCAAGTTCCTGTGGGCTCCAGAGAGTTGACTTGATCCACCTCAAATAGCATTTTGCGAGGTCCAAGTGGTGCCTGGCAGTTCTACAGAGCCTGGACAGCCAAGTGAAATAGCCAGCTACCTCAGGATGTGGCCATTACCCCAGATCTCTCAGGTCCCCCAAATGATGCCCCCAGGTCAGCAGGAAGCAGTCTTGAGAACATGGTGTCCTCATCCCCACCTCATCTGCTACCCCTTTCTAATTCCTTACCCTTTTATAATAAACAAAAAGGAGGAAAGTATTCAGGCATCTGTCCTGGCCTGTCCTTAGGGCCCTGACAGGATGCATACTCAGAAGCCCCCATTAAGAGCACCCACACTGCACATTCACTGCTTTCTCTTATAAAAGGTGGGCCTTGTCCACCTCCTATCCCTTTCTCTTCAGCTGCTCTTGTCCCCAGAAACCAGTTTCTGTCCCCTTCTCTGCTCCCTTATCTCTCCTCTTCCAATAAACCTTCCAAGTGAGCACTGTTGTATAGCATGACTCCTTCCTGCCATTTCTAAACTGTAACAGTAGGGAGCAAGCCAGAGAGACCAAACCAGTAAGATTCCACAGTTCCTGCCTCTGCTCTGTTGGCATTCTGGACCTGATTTTCCTCAGTGGTGGAAGTGAAAGCCAAACAAATCCTTTCCTCCTCGAAGTGGCTTTGGTCATGATGTTTATCACAGCAACAGAAACAAACTAGAACACACTCCATGTTCACGGGATGAAAATGCACACAAATCATAAATTTTCTCAATCAAATTGAGTGATTTAATGAATTTCTATTCAAAATTTCTACAAGACTTTTGTAAAAATATACAGAATTACACAGCAATATAAGTAAAAATGTTGTATATTTTGGAGACAGCATATGTGTGTGCAGATATTTATTTAATTAAACTTTTTATTTATTCTTTGTGACTTACACATCATGCAACTTGATCCAATTCATTTCCCTGTCCCTTTCTACCTGTCCTTTGTCCTTGAAACCTCCTTTCCAAAATAAAATAAGATTTAAGCAAATTGATCATTCTATTTACATATGATAACAAATATATGAAATTTAAAAACCAAATTATTATTACATGTTAATTTGTATGTGTAAATAGAATAAACTAATATACTTTTACATGGAAATGAGTCTATAAAACTTCAGAACACTTGAAAAAGAGAGGAAACTTGGAGATTAGAGGTACAGTTGCTAGAATATTTTATTAAAAGTGAGTAAAATGGAGCAAAGTGATTAGTATTAACATTAGACTAGAACAGCATACAATTTGCTTCTGTAGTTTTGCCTTCTACATTTCTGAAATATTTCAGAAAATAAAATGAAGAAACAAAAATTGATTTGAAGAGTGTTTAATACTGGCTAGCTCTTCCAAACAGGCTGACCAGAAGCCCATAATAATTTAGTTTTTATCATCAATATTTGCCATACCTGAAAGCTGGACAGATGGCAAATATGATATTCTGTCTTCCTGACAGATGGATGAACCAGAAGATTTAATGACTTTTAATTACATTCTGCTAATTCATAAGTAGGTCTGGAAATGAAATATTTTCCTCAACAACTTGGGAGTTTAGCTATCACATAGTATGTCAGGACATCAAACTTAGCCTTCACAGTTTCTACTATGATGTAATATAACAAATTCACATATATATTTTGTTTCAAATATAAGGCAGAAATCCATGTTTTGAGTTTGTGGAACCTGGAATCACAATTTTAAAGTTTTAAATATACCATGACCTACTGTTATAAACAAACTTTTACATACTGATATATCCTCCCCCAGATAATAATTTATTAATCATTTTTTAACAGTGACAGCTTTGGCTTTAAGTAAAGCTCAAATGTAAGTAGGTCTCTTACTAAACTTTTTTTTTTTCCCCCCTCTGGAAATGGGTATGCAGACAGCACTTGGTTAATGCTCAAGATACATAAATTTTTCTCCTCAAGCTTTCCAATGGCTAACTGTGGACTGCATACATCTTTGAATCTTGTGGGGACTCTAACATTTCTGGAAGAAAGTCTATCAGGTTAAGAAAACAGGATTTATTTTTAAGATGCGCTGCTTCTGTGAAGAGAGGCATGGAAGCAAGTATTCATGGAAAGCCACCGAGGGGACAGGGCAGAGGCTTTTGTTTACTTCACAGCAGAAGACTATCAGGAGAACGGTGTAGCTTACTTGCTTTATGATTTTCATGGGAATATTATCTATAAAAGATTGCAAAGCTGTAAAATATAAAGATAACATAATATATAATACATCAAATAGTTAAATCCACCTTCCCCCTATAAAATAAGAAGTCAGGATCAAGAAGTTAGGATCCAGGCAGATCAACACTGGCACAGGATTCCTTTGAGCTTTCTGTTTCATTAGCTTTAGTTTGGAGCTTTTGTCTTAATCTTTCAGGATGGCTGTCCCATCTCTAAGCCAAAGAAATTCAAAATATAAGGTGTTTTTTTCAGCCAAGAAAGCCTTTTTTCCCTATTTAGTAGGCTTATGCCTATATTTCTCTGGTCAGAGGAAGGTCATGAGGAAGTCTAGAAGAGTAGTGTCTGTATGTTACCTCCCTACTATAGTGTAATTTACATACAATAAATTGTATAGAAAGTATATTATTTGATCAAGTTTAATATGTGTATACATAACATCATTATAATGGAGATAGCAAATATTTTTTGCAAGAGAATATTTTTAAGTGTAAACTTATTTACCTGAATAAATCAAGTTTCTTTTGGCAATATAGAAATGGAATGCACATACTACAAGTGATACAGCTCTGGGGGAAAAGGTATCCTGACATGTTGGCAAGTCAGTCTATTCCTGGAGCTACAATAGACAGCTCTGGAGGCTGGAGCTGCAAAGGGACAGCTCTGGAGGGAAAGATATCCTGACTTATCAGGAAGTTTGGCTATACTGAAGCTGGGGCGTGGTGGGGCATGGTCTCCCCACAAAATGTAGCAATCCTGTTCCTCTCCTAGAGAGAGCCTTTATAGCTGAGCTCTGCTCAGTTCCCCTAAGGGAACATCCTAGCAGAGCTATCCATTTCTTCTTCTGCTTTGGCCACTCGGCTAAAGGAGAAATCCCTGTAGAAATGTAGCAATTACCTCCCCTCTAGTGAAAAGTTGTTACTTTTTTCTGCTGAGCCCCTCTAAAGAAACTTCTCAGCAAAGTTTTTTTTGTTGTTGTTGGTTTTTTTTTTTTTTCTGCTCTATGCCAGCAAAAGAAGATCTTCACCCAAAACTTTTTAAGAAAGATATTTATTTGGGAAGAGTCCAGGAGAGTGGCTGCCTCTGCCAGGGTTCACAACTGAACAGGCAGAGGTGCTTATATACAGTTTCTTAGTGCTGGAGTTTCTCGAGGAACAAGATTTTCTGCTCAGGGGTTGGTTGGTTTTGTTGGTCAGGGGCAGAGTTGGGCCAAACTGTGCTTCTTTCCCTGGTCCTTTTTAGCTTTTAGGCTCTAGTTTTAGGTCCAGAGCATATGTCTTTCACTGACTTTGCTTCTGGGGCCAAAGTGTGTTTCTTTGGCTGTAGTTTCAGGGTCAGAGTATGTTTCTTAGATTCTGGATTCAGGGCTAAAGTGTTTCTTTCACTGGCTCGGGTTTCAGGTCCAGGGTGGGTTTCTTTGGCTGGCCCTTTTACCATACACATACCCTCCGCATACACACATAATTAAAATGAATAAAATAACCAGGCATGGTGCTGCATACCTTTAATCCCAGAACTCAGGAGACAGAGACAGGTAGATCTCTGAGTCCAAGGTCAGTCTGGTCTACATAGAGAGTTCCATGACAGCTATAGCTACACAGGAAACCCTGTCTTGAAAAACAACAACAATAGATAAAAATGGAAAATATAGACACTTGAGAGACAACTTTAGTCATTCTTTCTAACTAGCTCTTATAACTTAAATTAACCCATATTTTGAAGTCTACATTCTTTTACATGGCTCAGTTACCTTTGCTTTGTAATGCTCATGCTGTGTTTTCTGCATCTCACTGGCAACTCCGACCTTCTTCTTCCCAGCATCCTCTGTGCCTGGAAATCCTGTTTAGCTATTGACCATTCAGCATTTTATTAAATCAGTCATAGTAATATCTTCACAGTGTACAAAAAAATTATTCCACAATAGTAGGCAATTAGTAGAATAATCTCTAGGCTCACAATTCTCCCAACTGTTTCTCCAGGTAAGCTAAGTTGACCTCAGGAAAACAGTAGGGAGAAGCCAGGGTAGGAAATCACCTGGGATTAATTCTGACCTCAGTTGGCCTTGGCAGGCAGTGTGACATAGCGGTGAACTAGTCAGTGGCTTTTTGAGATAGATTAGGGTTAAATTCCTAGTTCTTAGCACTTTTTCCCTTTTCTTTCCCTCTCACCCTCCCTCCTCCTTCTTCCTTCCCTCCTTTTAGTGTTGAGGATGGAAGTCAGGGCCTTGCATATGGAGACCTTTGAGCTATGTCACCAGCTCCCCTGCTAATAATGCTTTTCAATAACTCAGTTCAATAAATACTAATTGAGTTCCAAGCCTGTAGTGACCACTTGGTATCCCATGGGCATGTAACAGTAAAAACAGCAGGCATATCCCTTTTCTTGACAGAATTCACTCACTATCTAGTGATGCCTGAGTCTTTTCTACAAATAGGTGTGGCAAGGACAGATTTACTTCATAACACATGAAAATATTTCTTTAATGGGTGATTGTCCAGAAGCCATTCTACATTTGGCTCCATTCTACTGATTGTGAAATTGGGAGCCCAGATTTCTGGTGCAATTTCTTTCTTTCTCTCTCTTTCTTTCTTTCGTTCTTTCTTTCTTCCTTCCTTCCTTCCTTCCTTTCTTTCTTCTTCCTCCCTCTCTCCCTCCCACCTTCCCTCTATTAAAAATGATTCTTTTTTCATACAAAACCAGTTTCCCCTCTCTCTACTCCCTCCAGCTCCACCTCCTCCCCCAAGACTCCACCTTCATTTCTTCTTCAGAAAAGAGCAGGTCTCCATGAGACAACAGCTGAACAGGAAAAAGCAAGATACAACTGGACAAGGTGAGAGCCCTCATACTGAGGCTGGACAAGGCAATCCAATGGGAAGAAAAGAGCAGGCAAAAGAGTAGAGACATATCCCCTCCCACTGTTAGGAGCTCTACAAGACACCAAGCTAAAAGCCATATTATATACACACAGGACCTGGTGTAGATCCATGCTTGTGATTTCTTTTGAATCAAAATGTTCTGGACTACTAGAGTCATCATTTTATTCAATAATTACTATGACACAAGCATTGTATACATACTTCTATTTGGTTAGTTTCTGACTATGCCCAGCTCTGCACAAAGGAAACACAGTTTACAGACAGGATGACCCCTCTGCCTAAGGTCACCCAGCTCACAATGGGCGGAGCTGAAGTTCATACCCAGCTCTGTTTGACTTCATACTCCATTTTCTTAGCCACGGTGCTTTACTGTTTTGGATTTTCCTCCTTTTGGGAAATTTTCAGGCATCTTTGGAAACAGTTTTGTGGAAATCCCAAATACTATAATGGTCAGCTGTGTTTCCCTTTTAGGACTCACAATCCAGTGATGCATCCAGGAAAAGTGACTGCCTTTGCCAGGTTCTGGGAGGACTCTGACTTTAGCCTATTTGCTCCCTGGCCTGGCCCCAGTTTTGAGTGCCCATGGCATCTTGTGCCTTAGAAGGGCTGGGAGGAGGCTTTATGCTCACACTTGGCTGTCTAGGGCTGCCTCACTTTGGGACTCTGGAATCCTTCCTCTTCTCTGGGTTGGAATAGCCTGAGTATGGGCACTTGTAGTGAATTCCTCTGAAGTTTTAAGAATGTCAAAGAGTCACAATGGAAGAAAAGTAACATAAAATGTTCTGTAAATGTTCAAAACATACACAAAGGCTCTTCTTACATTTCAGACATACTCAAAATTATTTATCTAAAACTCACATTTAACTGAGTAGACTATATTGGGGGGGCAATCTTAAGACAATGTACCACCACCATGGTTGACTAGATCTAGATTCCTTTTCTGACTATGAGGAAAGATCCAATGTGTATATTCCTGCCCAAAGCAGCCAAAGCTTGTCTTAGAGGAGTGAGCTGAAAGGCCTAATCTTTTTCCTGATCTTTGAGCATCCAGCTTGTCCATCACTGTTTTGGCAGCACTATTTACAGCATCCAAGTTGTAGATTCAGCCTAGGTTACCGTGGTCAGTGAACAAAGAAAATATAGCATGTATATATGCACAGCTTGACTACTGAGAAGAATGAAGTTATCATTTGCAGGAAATGTATGAACCAGAGATTACCAAGTCAAACAAAATAAGCTAAATGCAGAGAGACAAGCAGCATATATTTTTTCTCGTATGTGAGCCATGAGAAGTTTGTAAAGAGAAGACTGAGAAGGCACCTTTGCAGGAATCCTTTCAATTTTTTCACTTCACATTCGAGTGCCTGAGTTATAGTTGTCAGTATTTCTCAGAGAAGGAGCTTAGAACTTAGTGATTAGGTTAGCTGATAGCACCTGAAGTCAGTAGCGTTCGGCAGTGACCAAAGCGACTTCAGGTATAAGCACAGTGGGGTTCATAACAGGCAATGGGCTAAGGTGTAGTTGGAGATCTTCTCTCCAGGGTCCACCAAACCCCTGCGGTCCCACAAACCAAATATAAAATAATCACTCAGACGCTTATATTACTTATAAACTGTATGGCCATGGCAGGCTTCTTGCTATCTACTTCTATCTTAAATTAACCCATTTCTGTTAGTCTATAAGTTGCCATGTGGCTCGTGGCTTACCAGTACCTTACATCTTTCTTGTCCATCCAGTGGCTCTCCATCCAGCCTTCCACCTCCCAGAATTCTCTTCTCTCTTGTCCTGCCTATACTTCCTGCCTGGCCACTGGCCAAACAGCATTTTATTTATACAGAGCAATATCCACAGCACCAAGGTGGCCTTGAGCAGCCAAGTTCTGTAAGGGGATAGCAGTGTGGACTGAGATGCCAACTTATATAGAAGTTTTATATCCTTTTCAAGCCTGCAGAAGTAATTGAACAAAAGTCCCCAATTCCTCAGAAAGTTTTTTATAAATTATTAAGAACTAAAGAGATTTGGGGTAAACTGAAAAAAATTCCTAATCCTATGTTGAAAATTCTGTACACTGACTGACTGGGTTGAATATCTTGATTGTGCAGAGTCAGGATGTTGCAGATTTAAAGCTAAAATTCCTTTGGCCTATCATTAATCCCCTCAGTAGCCATTTAACATTACTTCTTTTGTATCTGACAACACCCACCATTCTGCAAGCTGGCAAGAACATTTTTAATGTGGTAATTAAGCAAATCATTGACTGCCACAAACTCTTGGCTAAGAATGCGATCATCTGACATCTGAAGACTCAGATTTCCCCACAGTGCTCCCCTCCACTTCCTTGGTATCTCCACAAATGAACTTGGAAACACCTTGATTTATGAGTTTCCTTTATTCCAAGGCTTTTAAAATGTCCATGTAATTGTTCCCATCATAAAACAGCATTACTCAACCTGAACCTGATCTTGGGATATGGTCCCTCATACTTGCCTCAATAAGCATCTTTTACTCTAAAGAGAGCTGGCCTGAACTGAGCTGAACAAGACTAGATTGCAGTGCCTCAGACTCTTTTCTGAAAACGATCTTTGCCTTAAACTCATCATCATTGACTCATTTCAGCAGGCCTTGATTTTCTTGATTTGGCTTTAGAAATTTGTTTTATCTCTATACACTTATTTACAGAGATAGCAATGTTTTATTTATAAAACTGTATATATATTTTGAATAATTAAAAACTGTTTTTCTCTCTATTTGGTGATTGTCTCCTTACACATTCTCACTTTTTCCTAAAGCCTATTTTTAATTCCATATTTTCAATTTTGAAATGTGCTAAACATATTTTTATTTTTATTTTAAGGCCTCCTTCATACTCTATTGAAATTATATGTTGAATTCATATTTACATTATTGGTTAAAAGATTTGTTGGTTGCTACCAAAACCAATTTTAACAATCATAGTTAAAGAAATAACACCATATTTCACTTTTTAAATAATCTTCAGAAAAAAAAGATCAAGAAAGTAAAGATAACTCACAATTCAACTATCAGTTATAGTGACATTTCACCTTTTGGAGCAGATACACACACACACATACACACACACACACACACACACACACACACACATACTCGGGTATATATTTATGGAATCATGCTATATATTTTTTCAGATAAAATTAATGTCAGAATTTCATATTTATATCAACATTTTTGATAGGTTCATCATTTATCTATTTGATTTTTAAAATTGATTCAAAATTGTTTAACTCTTGTATAAAAATTATAAACATTTATAGGGCACCCAAATGTTGTTTGGGTGCATGTTCGCAGTATATAATATTTAAATCAAGCTAAAATTGTCCATGTTAAGTATTCATCATTTTTATAGGATATACCATTATTGAACATTAAAATTGTTTGCTGCTTTTTAGTTAATATCTTTACAATAAAAATAGTGAGTGATAAGTCCTTAATATAATACTTAATATTACTTAATATAAATGTTGCATTAGAGAGGATTATACATAGTCACTTGTGAAACAAACACCTGATTTTTAACAAAGAAGCCAAAAATACATGCTGGAAAAAAAAAAACCCAACATCTTCAACAAATGGTGCTGGTCAAACTGGACGGGTACATGTACACTTACCACCCTGCACAAAACAGCTCTAAATTTATCAAGGACTTCAACATAAGGCCAGATACCATGAGCATGATGTAAGAGAAAGTAGGGAAGAGCCTTGAGCTCATTGGCACAGGAAAGGACTTTCTGAACTGTTAGAGCAGGCACTAAGATCAACAATTAATAAATAAGACCTCATGAAATTGAGAAGCTTCTGTATGAGTAAAGACACCATCATTTAGGAAAAATGGCAGCCTACCAAATGGGAGAAGATCTTCACCAATTTTACATCTAATAGAGGGTTAGTATCTGGAATATATAAAAAAAACTAACAAAACTGAACATCAGGAATACAAGTTACCCAATTAAAATGTTTTGTTTTTAATTTTTAAAAATTAAAAAATAATTACATTTTTTAAAATGGTAATGATAATTTTTATAATCTCACATTTATATTTATATTGACATGTACATTATATTTATAAACTTATGTGTATATATTTTTAACAACTGAAATATTGCCTTTATCCATATTCCTTTATATTACATTTGGAAAAGTCTTTTGACCAGTTAATATATGCAAGTATGTTTTATATATGAACATTTATTATTTATTTAAGTCATTGAAACAGTAGCACCTAGCACAAAATAAATATAAATTTAATATTATTTTATATTTAATTAAATTTTTAGGTTTTTGGTTGTCTTTATTTTGTGTTATACATAGTGAGCAACATACAGTGCTGACAGAATGTATGAGTGTCATTTTTACCACAACACAGCCAAGAGTGGGAGTTGTGAAAAAATTAGTACTTCATTAAATGCAATAAAATGTTTCAAGCTCAGTTAAATTTCTATTGTTGAGAATCAGACTGTTATATTTAAGCTAATTAAAGCCACCGGGATCATGACATTTTCTCTGAGGTGTTCAGGTGAATAGATATTTGAGTCTCAGGGACACATAAGTGAAACTCACAGAACAATAGTATATCACTAAATAAAATCATGTGTAAGGTTGAACTGACTCAGTTCCTTGTAAGAAGCAACAAAGGAATCTTAGCAATAGAATGATCTCATTTTTAAAGGACTTCAAATGAGCTCATTAGAACAAGGAATAGACCCCAAGGGTATGTCTGAAGTACTTTAAATTGTATTCATTTTTTATTAAAATGTGGCCTACTATGTGGCATTTCATTAATTCTTTTTCATGTGCTTACTACATTTTATCATTTTCTTCCTCCTTTCAGGGGCAAATAAGAAAACCTTCTTTATAAAATTAGAAGTTAGAAATGGAAAGTTGTAATATTGTAATTAATTGGAGCAAAGATTCACTTCTGTTTGTAGTACTTTTTCCTAAGTCACTCAGGATCACCACTGTTATTTCTGCACATTCAACTTCAGCTATGAAGTTGTGTTTATTTAAAAAGAAAAGTGATAGCCAGAGGTTCAGGTGTCTACTTAATATTATTAGTTCCTAAAAATCTGACCCAGGTACCAAATGACGGGATGTATGTCTTTTTGCTTCCTGTCTGGGATGGAATACCTTTAAAATGTCCCCATAACTGTCATGCCACCACTGCACTGCACCAAGAGGCAGAAGTGGTATTATAATTCATAGATTTCAAATTTGAGTTATTGTTTCCCTTGACATACAAATAATTAGGAGAGTGACC
The DNA here is from genome assembly GCF_903995425.1 of Onychomys torridus. NCBI lineage: Eukaryota > Metazoa > Chordata > Mammalia > Rodentia > Cricetidae > Onychomys > Onychomys torridus. Next base: position 647,131 of record NC_050457.1, on the reverse strand, counting down.
TGCAAGAATTCATTCTTTGTCTATGAAAAGTTAAAAATTTAGATTTATTTCCAAAAAACAAAAATGTATTTTTTTCAAAAACACAAAATTAGATTTGTATTTTATTTTTGAGACTCATCTTCTTTTGGTGTTGTCTGGAAATGATAACCAGTAGCATTGGGTTTTTCTTTTTCATGCTTTGAATTCCTGCCCATTTTATCTGCGTTTTGAAAGAAATTCATTTATATTACTACATCTATTCTTCAATCACCATTTTATTTTTGTACTATCAATTCCATCTTTATTGCTTCATTCTAGATTAAGTCATAATTTTATTTCATCCCCTTACCCCACCCCACAAGTGACTTTTGTTAACTTTCACTCTTTCTAATTTGTAATCTAACTTAATTTCACCTTTACATGCTCTCATTACCTCACTGGGAACACAAGTCATGTTTCTAATATTTATATCTATTTCCTATGTTGTAGGTGACTTTTTAGTTTTGCTTCTCTTTTAAATATTATGTTGAATGTGGCAAGCAGTAAGTCCGTCTCAGTATCTTTCTCTATTTGCCTGTCACATTTGAATGAGCAGTGTGGATTTGGGGTCTGCTACTAACTAGGTGATTAGACACCTGTTCTTTGTTGTGAGGTTGGAGTGCAGCTGAATGTGTTCATTCCAGCTCACAGGTCTGTTTCCTTCAGCCCATGGGGAGGGAGTAGGAAGGAGGTCACTTGGGCACACCTGCAAAGTGATATTAATCATGCTTTCTCCCATATTTGGTGAAGCTTCTGAGCAAGTGTCAGATTTCTGGGCCCAGGTTTCTTTGATTTCTGTTCCCAGTCCACTTGTCTCATGCTGTCTACAGCCTGCAGCTGTGCCCATTTTTACTTCACAGCTGCAAGCTGACTGCAGAGGATGGCCTTGGTAAGAATTCAGGAATTTTGAGAAATACACCTTTTAAGTGCCGATGACCAGCCTTAACTAAGTGAAGTCAGAAGGATAACTTTGCTCCTTGTCTTGCTGGGGCCTCCAAACTTCTGATCTTGCTTGTCTTGAAAATGGGAGATTCTTCCTGGATGATTTAAGAGTTAGTATTCTTTGGATGCTGTTTTTATTTGCTTTAAAAAAATCTGATCTAGAATATTTATAACAAAAAAGTTTCTGTTTTATGGCTAGCTTTCTGCAGTTTTTAAACTAATTTTCTGAATACTTGGGTGGTGCTATGAGCTTGTAGGACCTGTAGCTCGGATCTCTGCCTCATACTTGTTGAAGACTGGTGACCCAAAGAACAGCAGATGACTGTGTGAAGGCAGACATCATTTTGATCTTAAAGAATGCTTCTTTAAAATGTTTCTGCTATACATGAAGTCTGTATTATCCTGACCTCTCTTGTAGATACTTAATGAAGTGGTCCTGATAGTAAGGCTCTTGAAAGAGGAAGTGATTTGACCAATTCAAATATTTATTTTTTAATTTGTAAAATAAATTCTGTCTACATTCTTTACGGGTCACAAACATGTGGAACTGCTTCTTCCCTAGTCAAACAACTTCACATTCTAATAACATCATGATGTGTGGCAGCAACTGTTGTTTCTTCTTTTCTAGATCAAATATCAAAGTATTTTTTTAAGTGGAAGTACTCAGATAATGAATGCCTTTCTCTTCTGGCCATGTATTTGACCAAAATCAATGAAAGAATCATTTTATTTAAGACTAGTAAGTGATTGAGACAATGTTTATGTCTCTAATTGTGAGATACTGAGGGAGCTTTCTTCTCTTCAATTGTTCCTAGACTCACTGGAGACAAAAAAGTAAACTCAAATGAATTCACTTTATCTTTTTTAGTAGTTTTTGTTCACTATGTGTGGTTTTTTAGTATATTAATAACTAGCATCAATATGAAATCACATATTTAAGTTGCATTATGTTCTCATTCACATGTGTAAGAGGAGACAAAACATAGCTTCATTACCTGGAGAAGAGGCCTTTGATTCAGAACGTTTTAAGTGCTACCCAGCACTTACCGCTAAGAGAAATTTTGCTAACTAGGAATATAATATACTTTTCAGAGGCAGGCTTTTAGCAAATACAGTAGATTTCATCCAGTCAGCCTTATTTGAGCTTCCTGTGATAACAATTGCCCCTTTGCCTGTTCTTTTTTCTTCTTGCTAGGCCTATGGAAAGCTGTATACCCTTACCCAGTACATGGCCACATGACTCAGGATAGATGCTGTGGATATCACTCTGTATAAATAAAGTGCTGATTGGCCAGTAGCCAGGCAGGATATGATAGGATGAAAGGGTAGATTATTGAACTTACTTCTAAAGAGCAACAACTCATTTAAAATGTTTTACATTGGTAAAGATTTCAGTCTATTGATACAAACTTAAAGTTAATTTTGTTATACTGTGTGTATATTTCTACTCTTGTTTAAGGTATTATGTTTGTACAGCTCATTTAAAATTGTAATGGATAATTAAAAATAGAGTAATAACTGGTCATATATGATAATCATACTCATAGCCATGTTAGTTAAGTCTTCTAGGTATACACAGAGATATTTCAGATAGACAGGTAATCTTCAAATACTTCAAAGGTCTACAGAATATGGCATTTAAAATATTTTTAAAATTTAGACTTTCTGGACAGTGAGACATGTCTGCTCCTGGCAGCACCGATTTACTTCAGAGAGGAGGATGGGCATTGACGACACTTCATATGGAGTTTATCTTCACCTTGGCAAAAATAGCCATTTGGGCAAGAAACTGTTCTTGCCTGGACTGCTTGATCGACTGGACGTGCAGGACCCATAGAAAGGTGACCACTAAACTTTGTTTGACAAAATGATCCTTCAGGTACCTGCTTCACAGAGGAAACTGCCAGACATTCTCCAGGACACTGAGAGAAGTGACCAAGAGACTCTAGCCCTGTGGGCTAAAGACAAATGCCCCAACTTTGCAAAGGAATGTTAGGTGACTGTCCAGGCTGCCAGCTGTCTCTGTCTACTCTTGCAAGACTCCTGAAAAATGCTTGCATCCTCCTCCCAGTTCTAAGGTAATATTATATCCTTCTGAGGCCTCTGATATGGTTGAAGACTAGATAGTTATAATTTCCTCAGTTATGATAAAAGATAAGTTAGATATAATACCTTATACTTACAAATATAAGATAGATAGGATATCTTCTTTAATATTGTAACTATAATTCTTGCTTGATAATTGTTTTGTTATCTGTAATTTTACTATTAAAAGTTAACCCCCCTTTTTCAACAAAAAAGAAAAGGGGAAGTGCTGTGGTTATCACTCTGTATAAATAAAGTGCTGATTGGCCAGTAGCCAGGCAGAAAGGATAGGGTAAGCGGGACAAGGAAGAGGAGGAGGCGGAGAACAGGAAGGCTGGGAGGGGAGACTGCCAGCTGCTGCCATGAGAAGCAACATGTAAAGACACCAGTAAGCCACAAGCCATGTGGCAAAGTATAGACTAACAGAAATGGGTTAATTTAAGATAGAAGAAGTAGATAACAAGAAGCCTGCCATGACTATACAGTTTGTAAGCAATATAAATCTCTATGTGCTTTCTTGGTTGGGTCTGAGCAACTGTGGGACTGGCGGGTAAGAGTGGTTTGTCCTGACTGTGGGCCAGGTAGGAAAACTCTAACTACAAATAGTGCCCAATGTGGGGCAAGAGTTTCTACCTAAAACCTGAGAAAAAAGATTCTAAAACGGAGCTAAAAACAGCTTCCTAGTTGTCTCTCTCAAGTTAGCGGCAGCCTGCCGGTTTGAGCTACTAACTGGCGTGTGCGTCTGACCTGCAGTGTGGAGGGAATGAGGGGGCACTTTACTCTGCTGCATGGTAGATTTAGCCTTTGCTAATTAAAAAAAAAAGTTTCTGGGCTATGCACTGCTTTGATAGAACTGCTTCTGATAGTTGATGGTACACATGGCTCCAGACCCAGAGCTGGCAGTAAACTGTATCAACACCATGTTGGGAAGCTGAGGTGAGTGGAGCCAACAGCCACAGCAGTGTTTCAGTCTTACAAATATAGATATTACACAGAGAATCTGGTTTATGTTGTCTTTGGGGTTTTTAACTACAGAAAAACATTTGATCGTAAAAGCTGTTGAGTTAAACAAATATGTAAATTTTAAAGGTACCTTGACTTCAAAGTTTGGATATAAGGGTATGTTGCTTTGGAAAAGAGTCTCTGCTTTTGTTTCCACAGAAAGCCAGAGGCTATGGATTTGTTTCAGATTGAGATACATCAGTTTTGATCAGCCAAGACCACCTGAAAGGTCTCCAATGACACCATGGCCCAGGTGATCCAACATCCAGAATGGTTTCAAGGCAACTGGCTCAGAGGTTTACCCTCATGGACTATTCCATAATCCTAAAATTTTCTATGTGTCCCCATAAGATACAGCACCTCCCCCCCTCCAGCAGGAAGTAGTAAGAAAAACTACGCCCAAATTCCCAGCTGGCTTTGGAGATGGAATTGGCTCACTCCTTCTCTAAACCCAAGCACATTGTTAAAAGAAAAGGTTAAGAGATTCTTGTATCCCAAATCAGAAGAGCCCTCTGGTGTGGACAGAGAAAAACCAACATTTTATTTAAAACAGTTTGATTATAAATGCAATCTCTTTCTAAAGATAAAAAGGGGATATGATATAGATATGATAGGATGAAAGGGTAGATTAATGAACTTACTTCTAAAGAGCAACAACTCCTTTAAAATGTTTTACATTGGTAAAGATTTTAGTCTATTGATACAAACTTAAAGTTAATTTTGTTATACTGTGTGTATATTTCTACTCTTGTTTAAGGTATTATGTTTGTATAGCTCATTTAAAATTGTAATGGATAATTAAAAATAGAGTAATAACTGGTCATCTATGATAATCATACTCATAGCCATGTTAGTTAAGTCTTCTAGGTATACACAGAGATATTTCAGATAGACAGGTAATCTTCAAACATTTCAAAGGTCTACAGAATATGGCATTTAAAATATTTTTAAAATTTAGACTTTCTGGACAGTGAGACATGTCTGCTCTTGGCCGCACCGATTTACTTCAGAGAGGAGGATGGGCATTAAAGACACTTCATATGGAATTTATCTTCACCTTGGCAAAAATAGCCATTTGGGCAAGAAACTGTAACTACAGATAGACCCATGAGCCTGCTTTATTTCTGAGACTCACTTCCCTCATAAAGCTCCTGACAGGATTGAATCATTGCAGGCTGGCTTTGGAAGTGTTGCTGGCATGGTATCAGCAGAGCAGAACATGAGTTCTGTTTCTCAAAAAGACTGATACAGATTAGAAAGTGCTTAGAATGGGTACATTGTAACCACACTTACCTGATGTACTCCCTTGTTCTGTACTCTCAGAGAAGCCTGGTTTTTCCTCCTGCCCCACGCCAAATTCTAGAGCATTTCTTCCAGTTCTGTGAATTCTTCTGCATTCTTCCATATATACATTCAGTGGCTCAAGTCTGCTTTCTACAATCCATGAATTTGATACATAAAGACAAAATCTCAGTAAAGATCTAAGGTTTGCAATTAAGTGATATTTCCTCAATCCTATTAATGTTTTATTTTGAAGTGCACATTTTTATTTCTGCTGACTATGGTGTTCTTTCATTCAGTGAGATTTTTGTCAAACAAAATAATAAGATTACAGTAGAATTATCTGAAGGAAATGGAAGTGTGAAAAATAGTGGAAAAAGTGCTGAGCTCTTAGGAGCATTGATTCTTACAGAAATCTCACCATCCCCACCAAAGTCACATATGCCTGATGTCATGGAGATTCACAATTATCCTCTTTTTAGTAATAAAAAAACACCCTCCACTTCTTGGATGGATACCTTAATGTCTGAGTCTTGTTTAGGAGTTAAAAGCTAACTAAAAATTTCACCCAATCCAATCACTGCAAAGCCTAGACTCTAATGACCTGCCCCTGTTTCCTAAAATTGTAGTGTCCTGTCTCTGTGCTGTATGTACAGAGGGTATAAAGAGTTTTAAGTAGTGTTTGTTTGCTTTATATTAAATATGTATTGAACAACTATGAGAAACTAATATATCTATGAGTCTGGATAAAGATAGAGTCAGTGCATATGGAACATTTGTAGATTACCTTTACTCAGATTAAATCTAAGATGTGTGCAGTAGTCATGACAATGTTAATAATGATCCCCATGTTTCCATTTAATCCACTCACAGTTTATCTCAATATACTTGAAGAAAATCTTCTTTGTGCCCATAATTCTAATCCATCCTATTTATCTTACCTGAGAAACCTTTTAAGTGCTAGAGATCACTTAATTTTGGGGCCTTGCTATACAGCAAAGATTTAAAAGGTATTTGCCAAGGAGAAACTGGATAAACACTTAAATATTCCAGTATGCTCTTGAGGTTTCAGAGGCACCTGCATCAGACCAGAGATGAATTGCTAGGATGCTAGTCTCTAAGAGAGTGAAGACATGATTGCAGAAGGACTGCCACATGCCTGTGAGCCAAGCCAACAGCTGCTTTGTGTTCACCTTTGCCAGCACTCACAATAGGGACCTTGCAGGAACATGAAGAAAACTATAAATTTTAATCTTTTCCCTGCCCTCAATCTCATGGTGCATACCACCCCCTGCACTGCAGAGAAGAGAAGAGGTTAGATAAGTTGCCCTGTTGACCTCAGAGTTTACTTAAATTGTGCAGAAGAAAATTTCTGTGTGCTCAGAGATATCATTGTTTGCTTCCCAGGTAATAGAAATCCACAAAGGCATTGAGAAGTTGCGTAGCAGCTGAGATACCAAGGAATTATGACTAGGTTTGGCATTTCCCAGGAAGAAGGTTCTACATATTCAAATTTATAACTTAATGACAAATTTTATTTTCAAATACTGTACTTGAAATCAATGGGATTTTTAATTAATCTATTTTTAATATTCTCTAAAATATATATTTAGAAAGAGGTCATATAACTTTCTGAAAATAATTATTTTGAAGAAACCCAAATACAGTATAGTTTGGGTTTACAAGAGAAGCAACTTAGTTCTGCCCATCATCTCAGGGGATATTTATTTCATGGTCCCAAACAAATTAAAATGACCAAGTGCTTGGCGAGGCTTTGATTCTTTGATGGCTGACAATTCATGGAGTTTCTGTGGTGAGTTAACCTGCTGAGAAGAACAAACCAGAAAACAAGTGTGAATGAGTGAATAAAGGCTTCAGTAGCACAAATATTACTAACAGAGTGGTAGAATATGAGAACGTGAATACAACTGGAACATCTGTCCACCATGGTCAGTTCCCCCTGCCCCCCCAAAAAAAAACTAAAAACAAACAAAAATCCCCCAAACTTTATTTTTCTGAAAACTGGTTTACAATAAAATATTTGGCCCTTTTTATTTCTTGTCAAAACTTCTTGTAGACATCAGTCCAGCTTAGAGAAGTACATTGTCTGTTCTACTTAGGATGAGTTTTATGAGAGGAGAAGACTGGCCTTATGTGGGAAAACTTTGGTCTGGGTAGTGTATGGAGAGCAAGATTACATAGGAGGATGTTCCCAAAGCAGCACCAACTGCCTTTTGGATTGCATGGACAAATGGGGGTAGGAATTCTGAGGTAGGAATTGGGCTCAGTCTCACTCCACTTGCACAATCCTCACAAAGCACAGGAACAGACACTGATGTGATTTTTAAATTTTTTTCTCCTTCCCTCTCCCCCAGATCCACTCCTCCTTCTGATTCCCCTCAGAAAAGAGCAGGCCTCCAAGGGATATCAACCAAACATGGTGTTACAAGTTTTAATAAGACTAGGCACAAACCCTCATATCAAGTCTGAATGAGACATCCCAGTAGGAGGAAAAGAGTCCCAAGTGCAGGCAAGAGTCAGAGATACCCCAACTTCCACTGTCAGGAACTGCACAAGAACACCACCCCACACAAACATACATATATGTAGAGAACCTAGGTCAAACCCATGCAGGCTCCCTGATTGTCACTCCAGTCTCTGTGAGCCCTCTGAGCCCTGGTTAGTTGATTCTGTGGGCCATTTTCTTGTGGTGTCTTTGACCTCTCTGGCTCCTACAATCCTTCCTCTCCATTATCCCAAAGGATTCCCAGAACTCTCACCTAATGTTTGACTATGAGTCTCTAGAGCAAGAAGTTAGAAGCACATTCCTCTGTGTACTGGCCTTTATAAAGGTTTACTCCCTGACACACAAAATTGCTAGTAATCTTAATTAATTTATTTTATCTACTTTGTATGTTCTGATGTGACTTTGCCCTGGTCTTATTGTTAAGGAAATAGATAATTGTAGCTGGAAGTTTTCCTGTGTCCACCTGGGCTCACAGCAACTTGGTCCCAAGTAAACACACAGAGATTTATATTAATTACAAACTGTATGGCCTATGGCTCAGGCTCATTATTAAGTAGCTCTTATAACATAATTCAATCCATTTCTATTAATCTATGATTTGGCATGTGACTCATGGCATTACCTGTTCTCTCACATCTTGCTACTCTGGGCTGTTGTTTGCAACTTCTGCCTGACTCCACCTTTCTTCATCTTTGCCTTCAGTTTGAATGTCACTCCTAACCTTATTCTGCCCTACCATTGGCCAAACAGCTTTATTTAATCAACCAATGAGAGCAACATATATCAACGTGCACAAAGACATCCCAGAGCAGATAATGACCATGTACTTTAAAGATAAATGTTGAGATACAATAGTTTTAGTTACTATTGGAGATTTAAAAATAGGAAATAACCTGTTTTTATGGTCAAAACTTTTATAAAAAAATTGAAAAACCACTATTTTCAAAAAACAAAGTATTGGACATTTGTGTTTTTTTCCATGATGATTCAGAATTCCTGTTGAAAATTTGCTCCATTTTGTTGTATTATGTAATATTTTGAGGAAACTATTATATAGAGAGACTATTTTTCTTTGACTTCCATTTTGACTTGAAATTGAGTTTGTTTTGCCTATATGACACCATTGAATGCTATCTTTCTTGAAGGCCAGAAGTCTGTATCACTGCTTGCATGTCCTATCCCCACCCCACTCCCCCAGTGTCACAACCCCCCTTTCCAATTCCAGTGTCACACCTCCCCTTTCCAATTCCAGGGTCACACCCCCTCCTTTGCATTTCCAGGGTCACACCCCCTCCTTTGCATTTCCAGGGTCACAACCCCTCCTTTGCATTTCCAGGGTCACACCCACTCCTTTGCATTTCCAGGCATTTGGACCAAAGAGGCAAATGCTTAGAACCAGACTTCAATTGGAGTGAGCTGCATTCTGGGCAAAGTCTGGCTATTTTTATCTGAAGGAATTGTTCCATTTTAGGGGTATAAACACCATAACTCTTGTTTGCTTGTATACTTAAAAATAAAAACTATTTTAAAAAATGTTTTCATGTGTCTGTGTGGGTGACTGCTACATGTGTATTGGTTCCAGAAGATTGTGCTGAATCCCTTGAAGCTGGAGTTACAGGTGCTTGTGAACTACCCAGTGTGGGTGCTGGGAATTGAACTTGGATTCTTTAGAAAAACAGTAAGTATTCAATCTCTGAGCCACTTTTCCAGTGCTTTTCACATGGGCTTTCTGTCTTATTTCAGAGGACTCAGCTGTTGGAGAGGTGGGTTTGGAATGGCTGGAGTTTTTGTTTACCATACAGTACTTGGAGTGAGTGTGTGTGGGTGTGGACACATGCTCCGTGTGCTCAGAGTAACCTCAGACAGAAAAGAAAGCTGTGTAGCTGGGATAGCAGGCAGGCGAAGACTCTGATTTTTCGTTTCTTCTCCGGATCTCAGCATTGCTGGGTCCTGCTATGCAGCAGAAAGAGGCTTGGTTCCCCCTTCTTTTGTTATTTTATCTCTAGTAGAAAATCACCTGGCTGCTGTCACAAATTCTGGTAGCTTAGGAAACATGCAACCTCTTTCTATGTGCTGATAATCAGAGCAAAGAAAACTATCCGCAGAGTTATCATAAGGAAGCAAAGTAGAGCTAATAAATTCCTAATCTCCAGACAGCCGCTGCCTGCCTGGCTTCCCTCCCAAGGAAGGCATTTGGTACCACAGAACAGCAGTGCAGAGACACACTTGGGTACAAGACAAAGACCATTTATTGCTTGCAGGCTGCTTGCAGTAACCACTTGGTGGGGACAGCCATGGCCACTGCTTAGGGGGAACGAGTTCAGCCAAGAAATTTATGGATCTGTAGACCTCTAAGGTCAGTAACAGGGCTTTTCCATGCTTTTGCTTTTCACCATTAATACCATTAACACCAGATGGCATCTGAGCCATCTGGAAGCATATTTCCGCTTTATTATTTATTTGTCCCTAAAAACCTCCTAAGTCCTAACCTTCATCTGTCTCTATTTTTTTCCTCACTTTTGCTTCTTTACCACTTTATACATTTTGAAAGTATATTTTTGTTGTTGTTTGTTTTTCGAGACAGAGTTTCTCTGTGTAGCTTTGTGCCTTTCCTGGAACTCGCTTTGTAGCCCAGACTAGCTTCGAACTCACAGAGATCTGCCTGCCTCTGCCTCCCTAGTGCTGGGATTAAAGGTATTAAAGGTGTGCGTCACCACCGCCCCTCTGAAAGTGTGTTTTATTTAGGCCATGTGACACATACTGGCTGAGTGTAAAGAGAGGGTGTAACATGAATTGCTAAATTGTCCTTTTAATAAAAAAACAAAAACAAAAAACCTCGGAGCCAGATATTGGAGTGAAAGCTGAAAGATCAGAGAAACAGAACAAGCCACAGCTAACCTCACCTTACCAACTCCTCAGCTGATCCCGTTTCCATGAATCCTCAGACTGAAAGCCTCTGAGTCCTCATCTCTGAGAGTCTCAGTTGAACTGCTGGTCAGTTCCTGTCTCCTCAGGTCTTATATACCATTCTCTACCCAGCCATGTCACTTCCTGTCATTAAAGGCATGTGTACTTTCCAAACAAAGGCATGAGATCTCAAGTGCTGGCATTAAAGGTGTGTGCCACCCCGCCTGGCTCTGTTCCCAGTGTGACCTTGAACTCACAGAGATCCAAACAGATCTCTGTCTCCTGAGTTTAAGGGCATGGCCTCTGTGTCTAATCTAGTGGCTGGTCCTGTCCTCTGACCCCCAGATAAGTTCATTAGGGTATACAGTATATCACCACAAGAGGGAAAGTTGTTTTAATAACCTATCAGGCTTTCAGTCTGTGAGTCAGCAAGGCTCAGCCTAAGCTAAATAGCAAGGTATCCAATGGTGAGAGAGGAGGAATATAACAGGCTTTTGTGCTAAGGGGGCGGGGAATGAGATATACATATGTGCTGTATACTTGGGAATGTTTGAAAACAGTCATTTCAAAGTTGTGGTTTTGAGTCTGTAATTACTAATCATCTTGTAAAATAGAATATATAAGAATAAGTAGCAAAATGAGATAAACTCTAAAAGACTTAAGACTTTAGTTGTGTGTTCAAGTAAAAGATGTTTCATAACTGACATTTGCTTGTTGTAGTGTTAGTAGCTAGGCAATCATTTCAGCTTTTAAAGGAGGGCATGTTTTAAATCTAAACAAGATCGCAGATAAAAGAATTGTAGTATGCCAATATTTATATGAGTCTCTTATGTTAACAGCATTGTAAGAAACAAGTGTGGTCCCACTGCAAAAAAGTAATTTTTCTTTCAAATATTGTTACTAGATATCCTTTTAACTTTGTTGTCGTGTCACTATGAAAGGCCATTACCTGTTAATGTTTTAAGATTTTCTTTTTTAAAACATTAATTTAATTTTGGTGGTGGTGGTGGTGGTGTATGTGCTATGGCACACAGGTAGAGGTCAGAGGACATCTTGGAGATGAGTCCCTCCTCTCACCATGCAGTCCCAGGGATCCATCTCAGGTCTTGTCATGTTTGGCAGCCAGAGCCTTTACCAATGAGTTGTCTTGTCAGCCCATACATTTTAGTATTTTCTGAAATGTAGACATGCTTCCTCTCATTATTGAATTTAGCTATGGAGCAGGCATGGAGAATATAATGTACATTAATAAGGTGGCTGGAATCCAAATGCTGGTCTCCAATTCGGGTGTCACTTTCAGTTATGTGATTGTGAGTACTTGTTTTAAACTCTCTTTGCCTTATTTTTCCTGTGAATGAGATAATACAATATTCCTTAGGAGTGTTACAGAACTATAACTAATGATTTTAAAAACAGAGAACTCAGTGTCTGGCACATGGTAACAAATGTTCATAAGATTGTCTAGGTAGTCTCAGCTTTAATCAAGCCAACCATTTCTGTACAAACTCTGAAACACTGAAGATTGAAATCTCAGCTGTCTTGTAAAGGGGGCTGTAAGAGATGCCAAAGCTAGACAGATTTAAAAAGCAGAGAAAAAAATCTACTGCACTGTAAATTAAATAATATTCATTGTATTGACAAGAATTAGATTTTAGAGTAGCAAACCCATAGATCCATAGAATCTCTTGGTTTGATATAGAAATTTAAGTCAATGTCCCCCACTCTGTTCACTCACATTTACATTCAGTATTGTAAATCTCTGCTGTACCCCTATGGAGGAGAAATTCACACTATACTTGAACCCTGGCTGGAATGGCGGCTTAGCCCACAGAGCAAGCTCTGAGTACTGCATGTAGGTCAGACTGAAGTCTGCACCTTCTGCTTTCACTCATCTTCCTTTTCTCTGTGGTTCCTGTGGCTCTCCTGTGGAAGTGACTTATATGCTTAAACATAGCTATTCACTATTTTTTGTTCATTTCTTAAGTATGAATTTAAGTTCCCCAGTTCTTTCAACCCTTTCCAATAACAACAATTTGAAGTTCTAATGACCTAAGTGAGATCCCACAAGTTGTCCTCTGACCACCATATATACCCCATAAATAAATATGTGCAATTTTCTGGATTAAAAAGAGTGGCATTTAGATATAATTAATAGTGACATCAAGGTAGAGGCATATAAAAGTACATGGTTCCTTTTTTTTTTTTTTTTTTTTTTGCCTGTAGTAGGTGGGCCAGAGCCAGGGCAAGTTCATCAGGAATCTAGATCTTTAGGTACTCTTCCCTACTATCTGAAGGTGAGAATCACATCCTCTACTTGTTCTATTTAATTAGCTCTCTATTGCTGTGACAAACACCATGACCCAAAGCAACTTGTAGGAAAAAAGTTTTATTTGGATTACACATCCTGATCACAACTGAACATTGAAGGAACTTAGGGCAATAACTCAAGCAGGAGCCAAGGCAGGAACCATGGAAAAATTCTGCACTGGCTTGCTTCTCTTGGAGTGCTCAGCTGCTTTTCTTATCCAAGGTCCACTTCCTGTGGATAACACTGCCCACAGTAGGCCAAGGAGTACTACATCAACTAGCAATTTAAAAAATGTCCCCACAGACATACCCATAGGCCAGTCTGATAGAGGCAATTCTTCAACTGAGGTTCCCTCTTCCTAGGTGACTAGTTTGTGTCAAGTTGACAAAAACTAACCATCTCACCATTCAATGGCTGCTTTGCCCCATTTCAGGTTCAGAAGATTGTAAGACAGAAAGCCTCTTGAAGTTGCTTCTGCTTAAAGGACCTCTTCTGGACACATTAACAGAAAGTGTTACTTCCTGCTGGCAATAATTGAGTCACCCACTGGACCTTAATATAAGATAGTGAGGCAGGACAGTTTTTAAGCAAGGATGCTTTGCTACTCTAAGTAAAAGCAGAGTTCTAGTAGATACTTGATACAAGACAGACAATGACAGCCTGCATCCTTCTCTCTCCTGAATATGTCTTGTTTTGAAATGAGATACCCGACTTTAGCAATATGAGATGCCCTTGAAGAATAAAGTGGGATGATACCTGTCTCTAAAACCTCAGCTTACAGAAAATAGTGTGGTGGATTGATGATAATGCTTTGTCTATACTGGTGTAGATGCTTATTCTCATTGTGGATTCCTTTCCTGCACATACTGCTTCTGCCAAAACTACCATCTGTGGACTTAGAGAATGCCTTATTCATCATCACAGTATTCACACAGTATTGCTTCTGACCAAGGAACTCACTTCACATCCAGATAAATGTGGCAGTCTTACCATGTCCCACCATCTTGAAGCATCTGGCCTAACAGAATGATAGACTGCCCTTTTGAAGATACAGTTACAGAGCCAATTAGAGGGCATAGCCTGAAGTGGTGGGGCCAGAAGATAACAAGTTTAAAGCCAGTCTGGGCTGAACATTTTAAGATATCCTGAAGAGGCAGAGGAAGCTCATCTGTGGCGCCACTTCACAGAGGGCTTACCACTCATGGCCCTCTGGGAAGCTTCTGAGACTAGGGCCTCCCACAACCCTAATCCAGCCTCTCCTTGAGCTGGTAGGCAAGTGTCCAGAGAGCAGGGCCCTCTGTCTATTTAGTTTCCCAATTCATCTTATGAAACAGTCAAGAAAGAAACATAAGATCACAATGCAGGAAAAGAATAAATGGATGGAAGTTACATCTGCTCCCTCCCTATTCTTGTTTGACACAGTTTTATCTGCTAGTCACCAAATGTTCTTCTGCATTTTTCCATTTTTCCAAAGGAAGAAGTAGCAAAAATTGAGTCCAGGTAGAGTTACTCACTTCCTAAAGGTAATGGTAACTTGAAAAACAGAAAGAAACTAAATGTTTTGCTTTTACTTTAAAGTCATTGGGTGGTGTTTTTATGCATTCCAGTTACACTCATCTATTCATTAATTCTATTTAAGAAGCATGCCTGTTCTCACAGTACTTTATACCCCTGGCTTTGTATTAATTACTAAGAATGCAAACATACCTGAGAAACTCTTCTTTCCTTACAGAGTTTAAGAGGAAGTGTCTGACAGCTTACCTTTACTTCATGTTTGGCAGTTCTTCAAGCACATAAGCATTTTAACAAAGTCTCATGGGCATTAAAGTAGATATTTATAGTTATATTTGAAATGGAAGCAACTGAGGTTCACAGAGTTCAAATGGACTATTGAGAGTGTACAAAAATGACTAGTAGAGAGAGTTAGATGTTCTTTTTCAATAAACTTAACATTGTAATGTGATGAGTTATTTATACATGACATTTTATTGTAAGAACATTAGATGAAGTTTGATGTCTATATTCTAGCATCCTTTTGTAATCATAATGTTCTGACCTAGATTCCTGACACATAGGTAGTTTATCTGGGTTGATTCATACATTGCAGACCAAAACTATTGATAAAATGGAATCAAAACAGCTGCCAGTTTGTTGGTTGTTAAGCCAATTTCATAGCTAAATTATAGTGGTGTCAGAATGAATAGAGCCTGCCATTTGTGATTTGACTTCTGCCATTTGACAATTATTGTGGACTTGAAAACATAAGGGCCATTGGGACATGTGTATTTCAAAGCATCTTTCCAGGCATGGCTAAAGGATTGCTTTAGAAAATAAGATCCCTTCTTCTTCTTCCTCTCCTCCTGATCCTTGTTTCCTGACAACCTTTTTTTTTTTTTTTTAATCTTAGTAGATTTTGTGGTAGCCCTTAACTCTTAGTAAAGGCTGCTACAAATGGGTCTGTCTAATCTATCCAGAGCTAGTTCAGGAAATATGGATGCAACCAAATAGTGGCTCATACTTGTTTCTCCTCACTGAGAAAGTAAAATGCAACTGGACAATGGTTATAAAACCTCATAGGCATTAACCTGAAACAATGAGTTTGTCATATGGGTACCCAGAACGATGAAACCCTAGGGGTGAGACCTGGTAATTCTGATGTGCTGCTAGAATTGATAATTGCTAGAAATTTCTGTTTCTATCAGAAAGTAAGGTAACATAGTTAAGTTAATCATTACTATGTACTGAATGGCTAATAGAATTATCCATATTTTCTAAATCAGTGCCAACTGGAGATTCTGGTTAGTCTGGAAAAATGTAATGAAGCCTTCCTCATGTAGCTTATACTTGCTGGGTGGTCCTTTGAACCCAGCCTCCTGAAGTCATGTCCAGAACCACAGACACACATCACTGGATAGATTATTTATGAAACCAAAGTTTATAAGAATGTAAACACATTTGATTGTCCATAATTTTGATGGTCATTCATCTTTGTCTTTTTATTATTAGAGCTATACAATACCAGCAAAAGTAAAACAGAAACCCTAAACTATTAGCATGACATTAGAGAGTTGGAAGCCTTATTTTTTAAAAAAGCTACTATAAAAGCAGCTGGTAGTCAAATTACCCAAATATCTCACAGATATTTCTAGTGATAGTTTCCTCATTATTTAAATTTTCTTTTACCCTCAATATTTATAAATTTATCATTGGAATGCCTTTATTAAGAAATAATGCCCGTTGAATACATTTGTCAAATCCTTCTGCATAAGGTGGACAAGGGGGTCAAACATAGCAGAATTCATATCCTGATTGTGATCCTTACCAACTGCATGAATTTCCTGTCTTTCAAACTCATTGTGGAATTTTAAAGAGATACTGTGTATGAAACATACAGCCTGAGAGAGGACCTAGCATACAAGCACTGAAGTACTTCTACTATTGTTGCACAAGTCTTTGAATTAAAAAAAAAGATAGAAGGAAAATAAATACTTGCTGCATGTAGGCAGAAGTTTCTCTCCTTCCTGCCTGTTCCCAAATGTCCAGCAGCTGCTTCCCAAATAATTGGCCCAGAGGCTTAATATTATTTATAAATGCTCAGCTTGTAGTTCAGGCTTATTACTAACTAGCTCTTAAACTTAAATTAACCCATAGTTCTTATCTATGTTTAGTCATGTGACTTGGTACCTTTTTCAGTCCACCATTCTCTTCTTGCTTCCTCTGTGTCTGGCTGGTGACTCCTTACTGTGCCCTTCCTCTTCCCAGAATTCTCCTAGTCTAGTTGCCTTGCCTATAGTTCCTGCCTGCCTACTGGCCAATCAGCATTTTGTTAAACCAATTCGAGTGACAAATCTTTACAGTGTACAAGAGCATTACCCCACAGCATTTCCCCTTTTTGTCTAATTAAAAAGGAAGGTTTTAACTTTAACATAGCAATATTATATTATATAAAACAAACTTATTAAATAAGAATTACAGTAACACTATCTAATCCATTTGCTTTTGGCAACATTAGAGAAAATACCTATCTATCTTATCTTGGTGAGTTTTGTATCTAATGTACTTTCTATTTTAATTAGGGAAAACTATTTAGTCTTCAACTCTATCAAAGACCCCAGAAGGGTGAAATGTTACCTAATGACGGGAACCTCAATACAGGGGCATGCAAGAGGCCCCCTGAGGTGTTTCCCAATGGCAAAGGGTTAGCTTTTCTGTCCCTGGTTGATCAACGTTCATTAGTCCAATGCCTGCCTTTACCACACCTGCATAATCCAGAAGGGAGGGGGATTCTGTTGGGATTATTAGCAAAAAATTGTTTCTAGGGAGTGCCCTGTTTATAGTCCCTTTTTAGGTGACCTTGTTTACTGTGTTGAAACCTTTGACATTTAGATTTTTCTTCAAACCTCTGGAGATCACCTCCCCTTTATCATGATTATGAGATTCAATATTGATTGTATCTCAGATCTATGCCTCCTAGGGTGCTTCTCTTGCCTTTAATGGCCTAATTATCCCTTTGCATTGTGCATTAGCATTTTCAAAAGCCAGAGATTCAATCATTATTTGTCTAGCTTCTGAATTTGGCATCATTCTTTTTACTGCTGAAGTCAATTTTTGTAAGAAATCAGTGAAGGTTTCTTTGGGGCCCTGTATGGCTGACGTAAATGACTCAATTTTCTTTCCTACTTCTTCAATTCTGTCCCAAGCATTTAAGGATGCCACTTGGCATAAAGCCAGGGTGTAGTCATCATATAAAGATTGCCTTTCTGCTTTAGCATAATTTTCCTCTCCAAGAATTTGGTGTTGGGAAATTTCTAGACCTCTAGCCCAACTTCATTGCTCAATGATCTTAGCCGCATTTTTCAACCAGGTCCTACATTATAATTGAGGACCAGGCTCCAAGACTGCTATAACCAAGTCCCTCCAGTTTTGAGGGAAAATTCTATTACAAGTTGACCATAAGTTTAACATATGCTTCACAGAAGGTAAATGCATGCCATATGAGACTACCACTTCCTTGAGTCTCCTAAAATCTAACATTTGCACAGGAGTTCATACCGATCTTATACAGCCTTGAAGATATCTATCATTTGACATTTATCCAGTTATAATTTATCCAGTCATAAAGTTACTGGATAAATTAAGGTTGTTTGTTTGAAAACCTTAAGCTGTTCCTCTTTAACCTTATAATACAATGTGAGTTTGGTTCTCTTTTAAATTGTTCTGTCTGGGTCTGAATATCTCTATGATCTGTTTTTAACAAGTTTTTCTAAAAGTTATTTTTGGCACTCATATTGACTAACTTTTTTAATGATAAAAAATGATAAAAAATATTTATAATAGACATTACATAAATCTCATCTACATTAATTATCTTCTCATTTAATTGCTCCATTTTCAAATAGTCTGCATATTATCAAACAGATGCCTACCTCCCTCCATTGTAATAATATTTTCCCCTTTTTTTGGAGTTGAGGACTGAACCCAGGGCCTTGCATTTACTAGGCAAGCTCTCCACCACTAAGATAAATCCCCAACCCTGTATTTCCCATTTTTTAATGTTGGAAAAAAACTCTCTCTGTCTTTTTTAAAACTAATTACCCCCTTTAAGAAATCTCAATTGACTCACCAAATCTGCTGACAATGATGATTCAGATGACTGTGAAGTGAGGCAGCTGCCTAGTGTGGCAGCAGCCTGAGGGAGGGGGTCCAGGGAAAGCCACAACCCAACAGGAGAGAAGAAGCAGAGCCAGCTATCTGCATGGGAGACCTCTGTGTAAGCAGCTAAATCCTGTGGTTCGTGGAGCCCAAAAACCTGTGGAATCTGCTGCAGAGAGGCTACAACAGAAAAAAATCCCAAACTCCCTCAGAGAGCTTGAGAAAGAAAAGAAAAATCTAGCCAGAGGGATAGTGACTCCAGCTGCATGTAGCTCCAGCCTGAGCTTGTGGCTGTGAAGCTACAGGCAAGCAGCACTTTTGTGAATTCATGCCCCACATTGGGCACCAAATATAGAATGAATCCTAATTAGCCTTATTAATAAAAACCTGGAGTCAGATATCAGGGTGGAAGATGAAAGATTAGAGATGCAGAGCAGCAGCCACTAGTTCTTAGTTCTATGCAGTCTTCAGCCAAAAGGGCTGAGCTTTTCTTCCCTCTCACATTACATTCCTGCTGTAGGATGTCTTTCTGTATGTTGTGAATATGTGTTGCTCTGATTGGTTGATAAATGAAGATGCTTGGCCTATGGAAAGGCATCTTAGACACAGGTGGGAAATCCAGGAGAGAGACAGGAAGAGAAAGGAGAGACAGAGGAGATGCCATCCTACAATCCAGAGAGCAGCATGTAATGGCACACAGGCAACCCCTTGGAACATGTGGTGATATATAGTTTAATAGAAATGAGCTGAGTTTAGTTATAAGAGCTAGCTAGCAAGAAGCCTGAGCCATTGGGCCATGGTCATACACTTTGTAATCAATTTAATCCTCTGTATATTTATTTGGGTCTGAGTGACTGCAGTGCCAGGTGGAACAGAAGAAAACTTCTGACTATATTTAGCAGCCCAATGTGTTGGCTTGAGTTTCCACATAGAACCTGAGAGAACTTAAAAAGAGATTCTAAAATTGAGCTAAGAACATCTTTCTACTTCATTTCTCATGTGGACCAAGATATAGAGACACCAATGTAACAAGATACCGTTGCATGTGAACTTGAGCTACAGTATGGCAGGTTCACAGTGTGTGGGCTTGAGTGTAGCATGGCAGATTCCTGCAGCAGTACACAGTGGTATCTTGGAGCTCACTGCATGGTGAATTTAGCTTTTGCTAGTAAGACAAAAAATTCTGGGCTACACACTGCTGGATGGAGGCATGGACCCAATGCATCACAAAGTCTGTGGAGAGCATGGATCTCAGAACTGTTGGTATAAGTACCACCACCATATTGGTAAGCTGACGTGAGAAGAATCAGCAGCGAGGCTGCCATGTTGATCCTAGCCATGCAGTTTAGCAGTTTAAAATCTCTCCTTGTCAGAGAAGGATTATAGATTCACAATGAGCCAGATTCAGATAAAATAAAACTCTAAAAGGTTTACAGTGTGTGTAAAAATGTACATAGGCTTGGAAGTGAAAGAAAAAGGAATATATATGGGTATATAAAATAGTTTTAAAAAATAGTCTTTAAAGAGATTAAAAGTAATAAAAAAAATAAGCCATGTAAAGATGAAAATCACACACAGAGTCTGGACTATATTGTCTTTAGGATTTTTAACTGCAGAAAGACATTTGATTATAAAGGTTGCTCAGTTAAACTAGTATATATATATATATATATATATATATATATATATATATATATATGTGTGTGTGTGTGTGTGTGTGTGTGTATTAAGGTATTAAAGGTATCTTGACTTCAAAATTTATGTCTAAGGATACATTGCTTTGGAAAAGAGGCTCTGCTTTTGTTTCCACAGAAGATGAGAACCTGTAGATTGCTTCCAGGCTAATATGGTTTGAACAGCAAGACCTCCTGAAAGGTCTCCAATGACACTATGGACCAGATGATCCAACATCCAGAACAGCTTAAAGGTAACTGGCTCAGACAACACAGCATCACAGACTACTCCAGTCAGGACTTGACCATAATTCTTAATTTTCTCAGGATCCCCATTAGATTACTAGTGCCCTCAACCAGCATGAAGTAGTATGAGAAGCTATGCCCAAATTCCCAAAATATTGTTTATAAATGTTTATTTTTATTTAAAGGGGGCTGATTATAAATATGATCTCTTTCTAAAAAAGAAAAGGGGATAATATAGATATGATAAAATAATAGAGTAGATTATTAAACCTACTTTTAAAGAGTAATAACTTGTTTAAAATGTTTTACATTGCTATAGATTTTCGTTTATTACAATTTTAAAGTTAATTTGTTATACTGTATATATATATATATATATATATATATATATATATATATATATATATTATACTCTCATTTAAGGTACTATGTTTATGTAACTCATTTAAATTATAATGGATAATTAAAAATACAGATTAATAATTAGTCTTCTATGACAGTCAAACTTAGTTATGTCAGTTAAGTTTTCTAGGTATACATAGATGTATTCCAATTAGGTAGTGTAGATGTAACCGGCTTGTTAAATAAGAAACACAGAACCAATTGCAGAGTTAAAAACCACAAGGTCAGAGCAAGAGCGGAAAACCTTACCCTTCACTGCTTCTGCTGTTCTTCCTCTCCACAAGAGAGCTAACTCTGTGTGTCCTATCTTTTTTATAGATTTTCTGTTCTGTTTTCTCATTGGTTGTAAACCCAGCCACATGACCTCCTTGTCACTGCCTGTTTGTACAGACCTCCAGGTCTTCTATGGTTGAGATTAAAGGCATGTGTCTGCCTTGCTGGCTGTGTCCTTGAACACACAGAGATCTACCTAGCTCTGCCTCCCAAGTGCTGGGATTAAAGGCATGAATCACTACCACTCAGCTTCTGCTCTGGCTTGCTCTGACCTCAAGGCAACTTTATTAACATACAAATAAAATCACATTTCAATACAAATAAAATATTACTATAAGGTAGGTAATCTTCAAACACTTCAAAAACCTACAGAATATGGCATTTAAAATGTTTTAAAAACTTAGACTGTCTGGACAGTGAGACACGTCTGCTCCTGGCAGCACTGATTTACTTCAAAGAGAAAGATAGGCATTGAAGACACTCCATATGGAGTTTATCTTCTTCTTGGCAAAGTTAGCTACTTGGGCAAGAAACTGTTCTTGCCTGGACTGCTTGATAAAATGTATTGACTGGATATGTAGGACCCATGGAAAAATGACAACTGAATTTGTGAAAAACAAGGCAAAATGGTCCTTCAGGTTCCTGCTGAGCAGAGGAGACTACCAGGCATTCTACAGGACATGGAGAAGCAACTGAGAGATTCTAGACCTATAGGCAAAAGATGGATGCCCCAACATTACAGACGAACTTTCAGTGACTGTCCAGGCAACCAGCTTTCTCTGTCATTTCCAGAAATTTGAAAGTTGCTTACAATGCATTTCCTGTTTACTTAGGTAATGTTATATCCTTCTAAGGTCTTTGATGTAGTTGAAGACTAGATAGTTATAATTTTCCTTGGCTATGATAAAAGATAAATTAGATATAAAACTTTAGAGTCACAAATATAGGATAGATGATAAAATATTTTCCTTAAATTTGCAAAATACAAATAGACTAGATATTGTAACTGTAATTCTTGCTTGATAACTGTTCTATTTTATGTAATTTTACTATGTTAAAGTTAAAACCTTCCTCTTTGATTAGACATAAAAGGGGAAATGCTGTGGGATAATGCTTTTTTTACACTGGTTTAATAAAATGCTGATTCCAGTAGCCAGGCAGGAATTATAGGTGGGGTGAGCAGATGAGAAGAATTCTGGGAAGAGGAAAGCCTGAATCAGGAATTGCCATCCAGACACAGAGGAAGCAAGATGTGAAGGCAAAACTGAGAAAAGATGCCAAGTCACATGGCTAAACAGAGATAAAAATTATGGGTTAATTTAAGTGTAAAAGCTAGTCAGTGATAGGCTGAGCTAATGGCTGAGCAGTTAAAATTAATATAAACTTCTGTGTATTTACTTGAGTCTGAGTGGCTGCAGGACCAGGTGGGACACAGGAAAACTTCCAGCTACATATTCCTTTCTCCATCCAGCCTCCACTTCCTGTCTCAACCTCCCTAGTGCTGAGATTAGGCATGTATGCCTTCCAAGTATTGGGAGCAAAGGCATGAGATCCCAAGTGCTGGGATTAAAGGTGTGTGCCACTACTTCCTGGCCTCCATGGCTAACT
Organism: Onychomys torridus; assembly: GCF_903995425.1. NCBI lineage: Eukaryota > Metazoa > Chordata > Mammalia > Rodentia > Cricetidae > Onychomys > Onychomys torridus. Next base: position 624,207 of record NC_050457.1, on the reverse strand, counting down.
AGTGTCTGGCTTTGCCCTCTGATCTTCAGGCAAGCTTTATTTGTTAGATCATACACAAAATATCACCACAGCTGTGAAGATTAAGAAAATTTTAATGGAAAATTGCTTTATCCCTATTTATTAAATATAATAATCCAAATATCGGGAATACAAAGTCATCAAATATGATGTATCACATTTTGTTTCAAACAAATATCCTCCAAATTCTTCCATTTTGATATGATCATGTAAGTGACACTGTGTCTGTCTCTAGCCAGGGAATCGACATGTAATCCAGAGGAGGGAAATCCTCTGCTTTCTGGAAGGTATAGGCATTCCTTGGGAACAGAGTGAATGTAATCAAAGTGAAGGGGTGCAGCAAAGTCTCAATTCTTAAAACACAAGCTCTAGTGTTGTAGAATATTATTTTAAGGTATGTTACATTTGTTTATCCTCTGGAACCTTTGTTTTAGTGATGCAAAGATGTGTTACATTCTTTTATGCCACATTTGTTTAATGCTGTGAAATTGTGTTACCTTGCCTGTCTAAAATACCTGATGGTTTAGTAAAGAGCTAAATGGCCAATAGCAAGGCAGGAGAAAGGATGTGTGGGGCTGGCAGGCAGAGAGAATAAATAGAAGGAGAAATCTGGGAGTAAAAGAAGAAGAAGCAAGGGAACAAGGAGGGGAGGATGCTAGGGGCCAGCCACCCAGCCACCCAGCCACCCAGCCACCCAGCCACCCAGCCACCCAGCCACCCAGCCACCCAGCCACCCAGCCATCCAGCAATCCAGCCACCCAGCCACCCAGCCATCCAGCAACCCAGCCATCCAGCAACCCAGCCACCCAGCCACCCAGCCATCCAGCAACCCAGCAACCCAGCCACCCAGCAACCCAGCCAGCCACAGAGTAGAAGTTAAAGTAAGATATACAGAAGTAAGAGAAAGATAAAAGCCCAGAGCAAAAGGTAGATGGGATAATTTAAAGTTAAGAAAAGCTGGCTAGGAACAAGCCAAGATAAAGCCAGTCATTTATAAGTAATAATAAGTCTCAATGTATGTGATTTATTTGGCAGCTGGGTGATGGGCCCCCCAAAAGAACAAAACCAACCAACAACACTCCAGTTTTCTTTTGGATGTTACTTTGGTATATGGATTTGTCTCTGAGTTAATTTAGGGTGCAAAGAAGCTCTGGGGTACTACAAGCTTTCAGCTGCTTTCAGAAACCTGGCCTACTTTTGTCAGCTCTAGAGCCAAAGCTACCATACATTTTCTCCACATATTAGTGACATTATTTAGTGACTTTGTCATCACTCTATTCTGAAACATAATGCAAACAGAAATTAATCTAAATATGAAATCAATTAAAAAATAACAGAAAAGGAAACAAAGTTCTCCGTCTCCTTTTGTTTTTGTTTTCTTCCCTCTTGGTAGTTTCTGCTTCTCTCCTGCTGGTGTTAATAGGTCATCATCATTTGTCTTTGGGACAGCCCCATCTTAATTCCTACTGCCATGTGTACTTCAATGACTAGAGTCTATATTCAATGAGTAACTTAGTTCTTGGGAGTAAAATCTTGCCATATAGGTGTGTTTTCATAGAATTTTCCTCTTGGGACAGTGTTTGAAATCTTTCCCAGAGCAGTTCTGTTAGTCACAAATGGGCATTGATCAATTTACGGTTGGAGATGAGTTTCTGATCTTAGGGACACATTATTTAGAAGCAGGTGAGAATGAAATGTTTTCTCACCCTGCCTTGTATCTATATGTTTTACATTAAAATGCTATATTTTAAAAATGTCTATCTAGAATTAAAAGTTTATATTTCATATTAGACTACATTCTCATGTTTCTCTCTTATAAGATATATTTGCTTATTCCTCAATCTTTTTAATTATTCTTAAATGGGATATTATATGGATTAAAATTGCATTTCTTTATAGCTTATACTGCAAATGATAAGTGATTTTTAAAAAGGAATTAACTCTCTTGTATGAACTCAATGAGTTACACTCCAGGGCAGAAAGGAGATTGTTGGGAGGAAGAAGGAAACAAAGAAATAAAACACAGTTTGAGGAAAACACTCCAGCCAGGCATGATAGATTGAACTTTATCAATGCTGCTTTATGATGTGTGTCAAAATAAGTGCAGGAAACAGCATTTGCTTGGAACTTTGGAATGCTGTGTTAACTGATCTTTAAGTGAAGGAATGTTACAATTGGAATAGTTAACCTAAAATTGTTCCCAAATCCATCAATTTTATTTATTAAACTTACCAAGGAGAAGCAAAGTGACAAGGAGGGTGTAGATCATTTGTTTATTTGACAAGTTACTCAGCGTTCTTTTCCTTGGTAGGGCAGCAATTAAGATGGACTTTATTATGCTCAGCATGTGTGTTTGCCTGCTTCAAAATTGTTTACATATTTACTGGCAGGACTCTAATGAAAATAGATCAGTCGAAGAGGTTTTTATCTGCCTGTCTGTGGAACATTCTGAAAGCTGCATTTTTAATGGACGATGACCACAGTTGTTTTTAGGATTCCTGAATGAAGTCATAAAGTCTTAAAAATTTTGGAACTCAAGGTTTTGACTCACATTGCAATTTGAGTAACTGCTTTATAGAAAAGGTCCTGGTCTAATTTTAAACCTGTGGCTTCATTATCACAAGTCTGAGGCTCATTTATAAGCCCATAAAGTTTAGTTAAACTTAGTTGACTTGTGTGAGAAAAGATACATCCAAGCTACTTTGAGGGCTCCATTTTTTTCAATAAGGACTTCTATGCTATACCTTTGCAATTATTTTATGATGCAAAATGAAGATTTTGTGACCTTCTACTAAATAAGTTTAACTTTAGCAACATTTCCTAGAGATTTAAATGTGCATGTTTGCATTGTGTCTATACACGAAAACATGAGATTCAGTATAAAATATTTTTATGTGCTAATCTCTTATAATTCTGTTTGCAGAATATGATTAAGAAGAACATGTCTGAAGTTATAACATTATTTATAAGTACACAGCTTCAATCAGCCCCTCTGGGTGCTGATCTAAAAATGTGACACCTGCCTGGATGAAAGCAACATGTGAGGCTCTTGTGCTGCTTGCAGCAGCATGCATTCAGAACACCTGGAGGAGTCCACTGACCATCATTCAGCTTGGTGTTCCCTGTCAATCTGTCTTGATACAATTTGACACACTGTTCACTCTCCTTATTCAAGATTCTTTTAGCTTTAGCATGGATTCCTGGGCAAATTAGCTATGGTCAAGATAACAGTACAAAATTTTTAATCTCTCTCTCTCTCTCTCTCTCTCTCTCTCTCTCTCTCTCTCTCTCTGTGTGTGTGTGTGTGTGTGTGTGTGTTTTCCTTTGTCAGTTTCTCTCTTTCCCTATGTCTGTCCATCTGTTTCTGTTTTTCTCTGCTTTCTCTTTGTCAGTTTCTCTCTCTCTCTCTCTCTCTCTCTCTCTCTCTCTCTCTCTCTCTCTCTCTGCAATAGTGTGAGTGTGGAGGTTACAAGACAACTTCTGGGATTTGGTTCTCTACTATGTGGATTCTGGGATTAAATTCAGATTATAAAACTTGACAGAAAGCACCTATATCTACAGAGCCATTTGAATGGTGTCAGGAGTGATTGTCACAAGCTATTGTGGGCCATGACATAATTATAGCTTATAGCAATTGATAATTCAGATGCCAATCCACCAGATGAATGGTTCTCTAATGAAGGAACCCTTTGGTCAGGGCCTGTAAGGTCATTGGCTCTGAAAAACTGGTTGCTTTTTTTATACTTTCATCTGTGCAATAACAGCTATGATATTACCATTACCATGCATTTTCATGTTTGTACATGAAATCTCATGATTACAACTGAGTCTTATAGGCACATATATTTGTGGGTGGTCAGGAAGATGACTTCTCATTGGGCTGTAAATTTGGATGTATGGACTATATGCTAGGAGGTGCTTCATAACTAGATCTATTGTCCCATGTGGACTGTAGACACTGAAGCCTGTTTTGTTACTCTTGCTCAGACTAACATAAGAAAATAACAGTTTCTCCTCAGTCTAAGACTAACTGCAAACATTTGGCACATTTTTACCTCAGAGCAAGTTCAAACTAGACTAAAGGCCTTTGTAAATGGATCATAAGTTTAAAACTTTACAATTATGCACAAGGTCAGAGTTGCAGGTGTCCAAACAAAGTTATCCACATAAAGCACCCTAAGAAAAGCATACCAATTCTTCACTTGCCAAGTCTGCTGATAAAGACTTATATCTCAAAGTGTGTCCCACTGGGCATTGTGCCCCTCCCTCTTGTCCTGAAACTTTGAAACCTTGTGTTGCCATGGTAAATGGCTCAGCTCCTTATAGCTTATCCTAGACATGTGCTTTTGACCAATGAGAGGTAACTCTTGTAATTTTTTATTGCTTCAAGCCTCATGTAAAAGGAGAATTTTTAGGCTAGTTGAGAGGGGCAGGTGGATGAGAAGAAAAAAATTAGAGTTAAGAAATTATAGACAATCAAGACAAGAAAATTAGAAGAAAAATAGAAGAATAAAGAAACATGTTTGGAACAGCACATGTGTGAGAGAGTTTACCCTCAGATCTCCTAAGTCCTTTTGCTTCCTGTGGTGTCTGCTCTGAATCCTGAAGATAGCTTTCAGAGCTGAACTCTGAGGCTACTGATAGAATGGCTCCTTCTTATTTATGGTTATATGTTAATTAGGCGGTTTTCTAAATTTCATTAGAGGTTTCCTTCATTTCCAAACTCATACTTACCGTATTTTGTTAATTTGAAGATTTTTTTTCACATTTTTTAAGTCGGATGTGTTTTATAATTGAGACATAGTTTACTTGGCAGCCTCCTTCTTTGCCTTTCCTCTTAAGAAACACTACCTCTGCTGAAAAGTATTGGAGATGCTGTGTTTCTGGTCCATGACACATTAAACAAATCCAGGAGTTTGTGCCATTGTCCTTAACTAGTACCCTTTATCGTCTATTTTGACTTTTTTTTTTTTTTTTTTTTTTTTTTTTTTTTTTTTTTTTTTTTTTTTGGTTTTTCGAGACAGGGTTTCTCTGTGTAGCTTTGTGCCTTTCCCGGAACTCACTTGGTAGCCCAGGCTGGCCTCGAACTCACAGAGATCCGCCTGGCTCTGTCTCCCGAGTGCTGGGATTAAAGGCGTGCGCCACCAACGCCTGGCTATTTTGACATATTATGATGTCCTTTTCAACAGTGTGGATAAATATAGAATAAGATTGGTTCAAGATTTTTGTATTGTTCTGTAACAAATTTGTGTGGCATTCAGAGAATGCTATATGGTATTTATTCTTCCACTAACTATAATTGGCAAATATTAGTTTAAAAAGGACACATATGATGAGCTAAATGATAACTGGAGGTATCATAATAAGTATCTATAAAATAGGACACTAAATAAATAGTAAATTCAGACAATTATAAATCCCACTGAGAAGAGGCTACTTTGGTCTAGAAAAAGTTAATGAAAAATATGAAAGGTAGAAGTGGTCTTTGGAAGATATAAGATGGTGAGTAAAAGTGGAGGAGAGGGAGCATATGTTTGTCTTTCCATCTATTCTTGGTATCTGTCTTCAGCAAATATAGCTATAGTCAAATTGAAAGTGGATGAGTATTTTTAGATTTAGAACATGCATTTGAAAATACAGCACACACTTGTGAGATTGGCTGTCTTGCAAAGAACCAGTTAGAATGTCTGCTTTTTTTGGGAATTCTGAACACTCTCTCTAAATGTGGGTGGCTAAGAAGACAGCAAAACCCAGGCTCACATTTGAGATGACACATAGGATAACCTGACAGATTGAACTCCATGGAGGCTTTAAAGAAACTTGTTATCTGGGACCTACATATAAACTGAGTTGAAGTCATAACTCAAGAGCACTCTCAAGCCAGGAAACATGCTTAGTCGTTCCTCATGTGCAAAAACAAAGAACTGACAACTCTGGGTTTATTTAGCAGGTAATTTACATTCCTCTAGGTAAACAAGCTACAGTTTTGTGAGATAGTCTCAAACTTGCTTGGGGTCATACCACCTGTACTCAGAGTTTCAGGGAAGCTTGTTCTAACCCAGAAGCAGCTGTGGATGCTGTACTACACACAGGACTTTATGTAAGGTGGGTTTGCATGTTTAAACTGGTCTGGCTTCCCTGTTTCCCATTCTTGCATTTCCTTCCTCATGTCTAACACTTTAAAGCTCAGTTCGAGCATTCTAAAACAGCATTTATGTCAATAAAATTTGATGTTATTTTTTCACATTCCTTATAAAATTTTAAACTTTTGAATTTAGTAGCAAAGATCTCCATAATGCCTGGTAGTATATTGCATTATTATTTTTTTTGTAAATTTTCAGAATAATGTATCTATGATGACCACATTGTGAAGTGGTGCTTTGCAAGAGCTCTGGCCCATTATGTTCTTGATTTTTCTGTTTACACAATTCAGGACTTGTACTAGTGACTTGAACAGTATAGGTCATGGATAACAATTGATGTAAGGTGGTCTAGGCCTAGCTGTTAAGGTAAGAGACAACTTCAAAGTCCAAGGTGGTAGGACAGATGTTCTCCAAAGGCTTGCTGCCTTATGGCCCTGCCATGGTGCTAGGAAAATGAATTCAAAGCTGACCACATGTCAACTTGAAGTTATGAGTGAATAATAAATGCATGCTAAACAAACTTTTTCTTGACATCATAGATTGGTTTATTTGCTTATACAGTGCCAAAGACTGATTGAACCTCCCCAGCTGCAGGAACATTGCTGATTAAACTAGATTATTTTGAGACTTCTCAGCTCCTCCTCCTCTTCCTCCCTTTCTTCCTCATTTTCCTCTTTCTCCTCCTCTTCCTCTTTCCCCTGATTCCCTTTTATGAAGTTATTTTATTTTGTTAATATTGTATGTGTATGAATGCAGGCTTGCACATATCATGGTGCACATTTGGAGTTCAGAGGACAATTTTGGAGTCCATTCTCTCCTTCTACTTCCAAAACTGAATTCAAGTTGTCAGGAACCATTTAACTGCATCCCCCTTCCCTCGCTTCCTTTATGGAAGTGGAAAGAAAAGGAAGCGCGAAATATATGAGAATTCTGCTGTGTCTGCTTTACCTTTACCATCGTAGGCATTGCCATACACATATATATTTACCAAGAGTCTTTAGAAGAGCTGGAGAGATGGGTCAGTGGTTAAGAGCACCAGCTGCTCTATCAGAGGACCTGGGTTGGGGTCCTAGTACCCCCACAGTGGTTCACAACTATCCATAACTCTAGTTCCAGAAGATCTGATACCCTCTTCTGACTTCTGTGGGCACTAGACAAGCATGTAGTACACATCCAGATAAGCATAATATACATAGAACAAATAAACAAATGATAGATAGATAGATAGATAGATAGATGATAGATAGATAGATAGATAGATAGATAGATAGATAGATAGATGATAGATAGATAGATAGGTAGGTAGATAGATGATAGATAGATAGATAGATAGATGATAGATAGATAGATAGATAGGTAGACAGATAGATAGATAGATAGATAGATAGATAGATAGATAGATAGGTAGATAGATAGATAGATAGATAGATAGATAGATGATAGATAGATAGGTAGGTAGATAGATGATAGATAGATAGATAGGTAGGTAGATAGATGATAGATAGATAGATAGGTAGGTAGGTAGATAGATAGATAGATAGATGATAGATAGATAGATAAGTAGGTAGATAGATAGATAAGTAGGTAGATAGATAGATAGATAGATGGATAGATAGATAGACAGACAGATTTTTATTTTTAAACAAGAGTCTTTATGGAAACAGAGCCAATAGCAAGCACTATGGAGGCTTAGAATTCCCATTATCTGCCATTCACGAACTGAAAACTTGGGGTGACAGTAACAAGCTTCCTTGGCCAAAAGCCTAAGAACTACAAGGTGGTGGTGTGGATAAGGTCTACTTGAGGGAATGCCAGAGACTGAAGTCCCAAGAGAACCATGAGTTTGGATGCCTAGGAACAGGAGAAGATAGACATCCTCGTTCAAAAAGAAAAAGCAAATTCACCTTCTTCTGTTCTTTGTTTTACTTAGGTCCTCTCCACAGCTTGCTTGACGCCTGTCCACACTGATGAAGAGTGGTCTTCTGCACTCCTGTCTCTAGCTCTGTTGCTAATCTTGCCAGAGGCATTCTAACAGGCACATTTCAGAAATATTTCACTAACTGGCATCCTTTCACCTAGTCAAGTTGATGTATAAAATTAATCATGCCATAATAGTATTCATTTGTGGTTTTAATTTACATTTTTTGAGTGTCTGTTGAAATTGAACACTTGATATCTTTAATGGCTGTGAATATATATATATATATATATATATATATATATATATATATTTGCTGTTTGTTTTAACATGGTTATTCTAATAGCATACAAATTTCCTTTTTCCACTGAGTGACTTTTCACTTTGCTGTGTGTGTTTCAATGTCATTGATAGATCCAATTTGCTCCTTTTAGGCTACCCTAACAGATATTTTTTTCAAGATTTATTTTCCAGTACCAAAGGGAATAACATTATCATAAAACAATGTGGAATTCATGAAATCAAATGATTATTGTATAGTAAATGTGAACAGATTTAAGGAAATTTTTCATTGCCCTTTTGAAATAATTTTACATATATTTGTGAGATGACTATTTTATACCAATTGTGGATTCTTCAAGACACAGCCTTAGTATTAAGAGAAAAGGCAAACTTAGATAGCATGGTTTGATGGAATCTATTTCCTAAATGGAGTTATTGTTTTAGAGTTGATGGCATTGATAAATTTGATTAGACTACAATAAACTATCACTTAGTGGCCTTTTCTTTTCTTTTCTTTTCTTTTTGTTTTGTTTTGTTTTGGTTTGTTTTTTGAGACAGGGTTTCTCTGTGTAGCTTTGCGCCTTTTTCCTGGAACTCACTTGGTATCCCAGGCTGGACTCAAACTCACAGAGATCTGCCTGGCTCTGTCTCCCGAGTGCTGGGATTAAAGACGTGCGCCGCCGCCGCCGCCGCCGCCGCCACCACCCGGCGAGCGGCCTTTTCTATGACTTATAATAAGCTTTTCTGGAAAGAGTAATCATGGCCATTCAAAGAAGACTCCCCTTGGTAGGTGGGTCAGATAAGCTTATTAACCTAACAGAGATTGGTGCATCTGAGGCTCTGCCTAAGACTACTTTGATAGTAAGAGTCAAGAAAAGAAATCTAACAGCTAGAATAGTCACAACAGCAATAAAAATGGGATTATCTGGCTATAGTTCAATTTTTTAAAACAATCATCAGTATGTACATGGCTGCTAGTATGTGACAAATATACATAAAATATGTTGCTATGGGCAGGCAAGATGGCTTAATGGGTAGAGGTGACTGCCACCAAGCCTGATGGCCTGATTCAATCCCCAAACCCCACAAAGGGGAAAGAGAACTAATGCCCACAAGTTGTTCTCTGACTTCCACATGTGGGCTGTGGCACACACACACACACACACACACACACACACACACACACACGAAAGAAAGAAAGAAAGAAAGAAAGAAAGAAAGAAAGAAAAAAGAAAAGAAAAAATAAGCAAACAAATATACTGAAAATTTTACAAAAGGATTGTTTCTTCCCATTAAAGGAAGATACTTTATTTGATCATATATTGATGTCCAAATATTTTTATCTTTGGAGCGCCAGAAGGATCCTGAGTGGTTCCAAAGTTTTCCAAATTCTTGCATAGATATTTTCTGTACAGAGAAATATTTTTATGAAAATGTCTACTTGAAAAAAAAATTTCCTCAAACTTGGACTTCAACTCTTCCTTGGTCAAGAGTGAATGCAGACTCACCTCCTTCTCAGGTGTCTTTTGGGTTGGTTTTGGCATAAACAGATCTGTGAGGCACTGACAGACAGGGCACGGAGGTTTGGTGGCTTACTGTCTCACCCCCATTCTTAGCATTCTTCTGTTTGGGGGATTTGGGAGGCTTGGGGGTTTGATGTCTCCATTTTGAAAATGTGTGTAAGCTTGGGAAAATGTGCATCTACATTTTTTAAATTATAGTTGTGTTTTAATTTTACACATCAGCCATGGGTTCCCCTGTCCTCCCCCCTCCCGCCGCCACCCCCACCTTCCCCCCAGCCCCTCCCCTCCATTCTCATCTCCTCCAGGGCCAAGACTCCCCTGGGGATTCATTTAAACCTGGTGGATTCAGTACAGGCAGGTCCAGTCCCCTCCTTCCAGGCTGAGCATGTGTCCCTGTGTAAGCCCAAGGTTCCAAACAGCCAGCTCATGCACTAAGGACAGGTCCTCCCACAGCCTGAATGCCTCCCAAACAGTTCAGGCTATTCAATTGTCTCACTTATCCAGAGGGCCTGATCCAGCTGGGGGCTCCACAGCCATTGGTTCATAATTCACATTTTTGTTATTTTTATATCTTAAAAAGAACTTTTTTTTTTTTTTTTTTTTGGTTTTTCGAGACAGGGTTTCTCTGTGTAGCTTTGCACCTTTCCTGGATCTTGCTCCATAGAGGCTGGCCTCGAACTCTCAAAGATCCGCCTGGCTCTGCCTCCCGAGTGCTGGGATTAAAGACGTGCACCACCACCGTCCGGCTTAAAAAGAACTTTTAAAAAAAATAAATCCTGAAAAGAAAAAGATAAGATGGGAGGGAAACAAAGTGGAGAATAAAAGTTAAAGCCCCTTATTTTACAAACTTGCTTTATTCTGTCAAACACTTTATACCAAAACTTGATTTTCATGAAAGGTTACTTCCTGTCATAAGACTAACACATTTAAGGGTAAAATGTATACACATCCAAAATACATTCAAATATTGTTTATGCATCAATAAAAATGATTCTAGACTCAAATCAGAGTCTCTGTGTGTCCAGTCTCACCTATTGCCTCCTAGGGATGACAGGTGCTCTGGTGGAAAGGAAGTAAAGGACTGATGAATTATTTCACCTTTGTCTGTTTGTTCTGGCCTGCAAAAGTGTGGTGTTCCCACATTGTTCCTAAATATCTCACATTTCAAAAGTCATTCATGAAAATTTTTCCATGCTTCTCTATTTTATAGTAGAAAAAACTCTTGTTATTTGTTCCAAAAAAATTCAGTAGAAATGGGCTGGGAAGATGACTCAGACAATGCTTGACTCCCAAGTATGGGAGTTTAAATTCCTACCACTCACATAAAAAAGCTGATTATGACTGCATGTCTGTAATCCCAGCACTGGAGTCAACTTAGGGTCGATCACAAAAGCTCATTGGCTGTTCAGTCTATCCAGCAAGTGAGGTTCAAGTCCAGTTAGGGTTCTTGTCTCAAAAACAAGGTGGAAAGCAACTGAGCAAATATTGACTGCTGACCTCTGGCCTCCACATACACATGTACATACACATGCACCTGAACGAAACACACACATGCGCACGCGCACACACACACACACACTCTCATACACACACCCACACACATACATACACACACACACATACATCCATACACACACTCACACCACACACACACACACACACAAGAAAGAGAGACAGAGAGGAGAGGTTGACAGGTCATCTGAGAGACTTCCTTAAGGTTCTGACTTGTTCTCTTAGGTCATCCTCTCCCTCCTAGTCTCAAACTGAATTATACCTGTGTAGGCCTCGTAGGCAATGAACAATTTGTGCTCCATGAAGTGGGTGATGAGGATCTGCTTGACTCCAGCAGAAATTAGCCAATTAATTTTGAGGTAGTAGCAAATGCTGTTATCCAAAAGACATGTCGGCCTTTGATTTTTAAGGAAACCAAGGCTTTTGAGATGATTGCGCCTGAGGTCATTCACGGCTGGCGTGGCTGTTGGTTCTCTCATTGAGAGTAAGCCACGTTTTAACTCACCTCCAGATGCACAAGATCTGTTCACTGACTCAATGAGTCACTAATTACCTTTAAAGTTTCATTAACAACATGGACATTACTAAAGACCCTGTATTAGTCACACGTTGATCCAGGTTCAGTTAAACATTTGAGGCAATAATTGATAACATACCAATGATGTCAAAGTACCAGCAACTATGGCTGTGTGGTCTCCACTAGTCAGGTCCCAAATTGAAAAACGCATGGGAGCTGATGGAATGGAGTCCAGTTGGTCAGTTACACGATGTAGAAGGAAGGTCATTAAAATGATAGCTCTGTCCTCACTGCCATTCTCTGCTCCCACCCACGTGTGAACAGCACATTTGCTCAAGGAAAAGACTGTACTTTGAAGGACACAGGTAATTCAAAAGCTATTTATGTTCAGATTTACTTACCTAATTTAAGTAACTCAGCAGTGATGAAATGCTAGCATGGAAGAATCGAAAGTAGTTTGGCCCAGCTTATTATGTTGTTATGATGCACATTACAGGCTCATTTGCTATAATTAATTAGTGGAGGGAGGATAGAACCTTAACCTTAATTGCTTCTATCTAACAAATGTTTTCAAGGAGAGTTCATTCATTAAGAGGAGTACACACACTAAAAGCTCCTGTTATTTCCCCTTCCCTTTGCATTCTTCTTCAAGGCCATTATTAAAAATAACAATCCAGAGCTCTGATAGAAGCATTTGCTATACTTCTTTGCCAGTGCTCTTCCCTGCCAAACTGCTTTTTCTAAAATAACATCTACACACACTATGTTTTTCTCCCACTAGTTAGAAAGTCCTTTGCACTCCACTCCCTCAAATTATTAGAGTGTATTTGTGTAGACTTGGAAGGAATGACAGAATTCCGTTTTCTTCCTCTCCTTGTTAAACCATCTGAACAGGATTGGATGGTGTACACAATTCAGAAAAACAAAGATAGCAATATAAAAATCCATAGCAAGTACATAGAGGTTGGTGTGAATACCCTGTTAGCATCATTATTTTGTGAGTGTTCTTTTTAGAGACTAGCATAAAAGCAGTAATAATTCTTTAAAATTGTTTAGCTCTTGGGGTTGGGAGATGGTTCAGTGATAGAGCATTTTGGTCCTGTCACCAGAACTAAATGAAATCAAATAAAACTAAATTAATTAACTCTTATTGGTTTTCAAGGTGGCTTTTTAAATGTTATTTTATTTGGTCATCTTCCAAACACTTAAGCAGGCCAGACAAAATGTTATTACCTTCCATTTACAAATAAAGAGGCTGAGACAGAAAGATATTTAAGGACTGTCTTAGAGCACTCATCTGTCCTTTATTGAAACCAGAAACAGGCCTCCTGATAATCAGCTGAAACATTATTCATCTGTATTACTCTTGCTAGTAACATCCTTAAATATTCATTCAGTAACTACAACAGACTCAGGTTCACTGCCCCGAGTTAGCTAGTTACCGTTTATTTGCTTCAGAAGCTTTTTGCTCTGGTGTTTTAAGGCAGTATTATGAGTGCATCTACCACTATCAGCCCCCACATTTTCTCATCTTCCCACTCTGTTGGCAGAAGTCACAACTCTCTCAAATTTGCAGGTAGTAATTTCATGAAGTAGTCTGTACTTTTTTCCATGTGTTTGTCTCCACAAACCTATAAAGTATTTTACACATCAAGAATTTAGACACATGGCATCATGTATACCACTTGAGCTTCTGTTTGGTCCTTCCTACCTAGCAGTTAATTTTGAGGTCTATCCATGTCAATCCAGTTTATTTGTTTCCATAGCTACACCATATCCCATTAACTGAATAAATTACCATTTCATTTACTCATTCATTATATAATTTAATATTTCCCTTATTTTAAAATAGCTCTGTAATGAACATCATTGTGCAATTTCACTTGGTCATTGGAATAAGAATTTCTTGAGGACTGGAGGATATAACAGAATTGTAATGTGCTATACACATTTTCGATTTTATCAGTGTTGTTCAAGTGCTTCTAGCAGTTTGCTCCTCCACTAGCAATATATAAATTTTCTTCTTCTGTTTTATACCTTGCAATTAATATTGTCTGTATTTATTGATTTAAATATCATTTTATTTTTAAATTAAAATATAATATATTATTTTATCCCTTTTCCTTTCTCCTTCTAATTGTTCTCATGTACCACCTTTGTTCTTTCTACAGTTCATGAGCTCCATTTCTTTTATTATTGTTGATTTATATATGTATATAATATATATTTCTAAATATATAAATATAATTTGTTCAGTCTTTAGACTGTTATCTTATGTACCTAATTTTAGGGCTGACCATTTAGTATTGGGTAAGCAATTTGGGGGCTCTTCCCTAAGGAAGACTATGTCTCCACTTTCAACATTCCTTAGTTGCCTGTGGTTCTTTGTTGGGGCTCCATTAGATGTTTTCCTTCCATGTTGGCATATCTATTGTTGTGGTTCTTGTTCAGGTCTTATTTTAGACAGCTATGTTGCTGAGACTTTGTGAGTGTAATGTCCCTGTCATTTCTAAGAGACATAGTCTCACAGCAAACTTCCTGATCCTTTGGCTCTCACAATCTTTCCACCCCCTCTTTCACTGTGACCCCTGATCATTAGGTGCAACAGTTGTGTAGTAGGTATATCATTTAGGGTTGGGCACTGTATAGTCACTTGTTCTCTGTACTTTGATGGGTTGTGGTTTTCTGTAATGATGTCTGTTCTAAGGACACATTTCTTTGATGGGGGGTAAGACTATATTTATCTGTGGGCATAGAGATAAATATTTAGAATGTAGTTAGGAATTATGCTGATTTAGTAAGTAGTAGTTGTGAGTTCTCCTATAAGACCTGTAACTTTACTAACCCCTGGTAGTTAGCTGGGTTCCTGATACTAGGCATAATTTTCCTCTTGTTGAGAGGCCCTTAAATTCAATTATAGAGCTGTTGGTTTCTACCAAGTTATGCATGCCACTATTGCATGCTTAGGGGTATAATGCCATGCTGGTCATTATTTAAGTTCATAGGCATCCTAACTAGGTAGAGCTATTGGTTGTTTTTCTCCCTTGGAAGCATGTCTGATGCCTTTTGGCACCATGAAATCTAGCCTTCAGCACGGAGTCTTTCAAGTCAGATCTTCCTGGTCCTATGTCCAAAGTACATGGTGTCTTTGGCAATGGAAATTTCCTTCAACCTCTGGAAGACAACCAAGGACAACAGCAATAGACTATGTGCTGTAAGTGTCTTGGACAACCTTGACCAACAACTCAAAAAGAGGCTTCTTGTGCTTGGTGTTAGAGTTTTTGTTAGATAGTCTATGGTTCTTGGGGGAAGATGCATTGTTAGCTAAGATGGAAAATTTTCATTTAAACAATATATGCACATATATATAAACACTTCTTTATAATTTTAGGTAGATAGATAATAATGTGATTCCTTATAACTTTTCTAGGCATCCTTACCATTATTTTACCTCCACTCTTTCTTCTTCTGTATGTATCTCCATCTCGCTACTAATTAAAGCCACCAGTTTCCCCTTCACATCACTGTACCCTGCTGTTGCCCTCTCTACTACTTTCCATCCCAAGGTACCTTTGTACTTTTCTGGTTTCTGCAATTACTCTACATTATATACTCACATCTGAAGATTTGGAACTAGAAAACATAGATGAGAGAACGAACTCAAGGCATTTGTCTTTCTGTTTCTGGTTACATCACTCAATATGATCTTTTTTAGTCACATCCATTTACATGCAAATTTCACAATTTCATTTTTATTAACAGCTGAATGGTAGTCCATAATGTATGTGTACCACATTTTTATTATCTACTTGTCAGTTGAATGATATTGTCTACTTTTATGTGGGCTTCTCCTTAAATTCCAGTGGAGGATGATAATTTCTCTTAGTTTCAATTTGATTACTAGCAAATTTGTCTACGTTTTCTTATGCTCATTTGCCATTAAAATACCTTTTCCAGGAGTTACTTGATTATTGTTTTTTTTTTTTCATTTGAACTTTTCTTGTTAGTTCTAGCCTTATATTTATAGGAGGGAAGTATTCTGCCTTACTATTCAGAAGGCTTCCTGGAATGTGAAGCATCAGTTTCTGTTAAATTTGAGAGGAACAGTAATGAGAAAGCATTTAGAAGAACCTGAGGTGTGTACCCAGGAGTTAGATATTTTCTTTTCAAGGAGCACATGACATAGTGTTTTCTTCTATGATACCCTCCAACAATAGTGAGGGGCTAAGTCAGAAACTATGAAGAATCAACAACTTAGAAGACAAATTGCATGGGAGTTTCCTGTGTTCCACACTAGAATAGGCAGGCTTAAATCATCTTTCAGGAAGATGTTTTATGAGCTTGCTTCTAGAAAAGGAGATCCTACAGTAAAGGGGTTGGACATCCTGGGTCAAGACATGGGGTAAAATTGGCAACCTGGAAAGCCACTGTTGTTGCATGCTCTGAGGTTGGGTCGGAGGACTGCCACCTAAAGACTGCCACAGTCGAATTTCAGTAGAACCTTGGGACGTCCAATGGAACATTCTCCAGTTGACTCAGTTTGCTTCACCAAGAAACTGTAGATACTGGTGGGGGAAGTACTGAAATAACAGGCAAAAAGAAAGGGGATACAGTTAAGCATGAAAACAGGAATGTTATGAAGTTTATTTTGTCCAGAATATTTTAAGGGACAAAGGTGGAGAAGGAGACAGCTGTTAGCATCCCAGAACTAAAACTATACAAATATATGAGCAGTGGCAGAGAAGAGACCTGGAGGGATGTGAATGTGTGCAAAACATTCGGCCTCAAAATATGATATGCTCTATGATTAAGTAAATTTGTTTCCAAAGAAAAATATAAAGATAGTTCAACATCTGAAAATCTCACTTAGTTTTAATTGGTTACCATTTTAAAGATAAAAGTCATGCATTTATAAAATACAAAAAAATATTTTTTTGTTCACATCTAACTTATGGTGAGTGAAATTGTGGTAGGAAGGTATAAAATAAATAACTAAGCACCTCACTTTCTCAGGAGGCTGATGAGTTTCCAGTAGAAAGCTCTACCTTCAGTTCAGGGAAATAAATACATCTCAACTTTGAAAGAAAACAAGGACTTTTCTGTCTTAGTTCAACCTTCTGTCTTAGATTGTTTGTTGTGTACACAAAACCCATCAGGAACCTTCAGGAGCAAACTTTAAGGGATGCTTTTTAGAAAAATATTGGCAAAGATGGGCATACAGAAAGAGGAAATCTAAGCAAAGGAAAACTTGAGATGGAGTCTATTGTTGGCCTCAATTGTAGGGAAAGGGTAAATATAAGCAGTGTAGCAAAGTGGTTCCTCCTAGAGCCACAGGCTTGGCTGACTTTGCATCCTTTTGTCCTTACCTCAGCAAGATGGTGCCTGTCAGCCAAGGGCAATTCTAAGAGAATTCTTAAAAACCCATTCAGGTACAGCCTTTACAGCAGCTACAGAATGTATGTCACCCCAGTAGATGGGGTGGAACATACTTAGAGTCCACCGTACTGAATTGTATAGTAAACTGAACTTTTGAATTTCTTAATTAGGATTGCATATCAGAACTTGGAATAACTATAGAAATTTCTATATACTGTCTGTGCTCTAAAAAAAAAAAAATCACAGGGCTGCCTCTACATATTATTCTTGGGGCCAGGATTGATATCCCCTAACTAAAATAGACAGCAAAGTGGAAAATAAAATAATATACATGCATATGTTATATTTCATGGGTGTTGCTGTTCAGCATACCATTTATCATGGGCATCTGCATTCTACTGTATCCCAGGTCATATACATGTATCTCTCACATATTCATGCATATTTATATGTTTTGTATACTATCCCATATTTTATAGCTTATGAAAAATGGCATGTTCTTACAATGATCTTGTAAGCATCCATTGTTAACATAATTAGTATATGGCTATTAAGATCTACACAGTTATTTTTACCATAGAAAAGCTGTGGACATTTCTCACATTTCCTTGTCAGCATTCTGCTTTCCTGAACTTGAGAAAGTTGAAAAGAGGGCATTTCTTTCATGCCAAAGCTCTGGAAACACTTTGTCCCCGGAGTGGACTTTCAGCCAACTAAGCATCTCCATAGGAGTGGAAGAAATCACACACTCTGTTCCAGGAGTGTGTCTGCCAGGTCAGAGTGTTTTGCTTTGGAAGTCTACCATTTCATCAATGATCAATTCAAAGATCCAAGATCCACTGTGGTGCTGCAGATGGCTGTGTATCATGAGGGAAACGTTTCCCTTCTCATCTTTGCCAGGTTAGTATCTGAAGATGAGATGTTTGTATCCCTAGTACCTCAAAGTTTGTGCCAAACCAAAACTTCCTGTAAGAAGTCCCTCTGCCAACTTTCCTTTATTAAAAAGACACTCCTTTCCATGCCCAAGGATAACATTCTGGAAAAGGATAACCATGTAGCTGTTGTTTGACCACAGTCCTAAGGAACTCAACAGGATCCCACAGAATTTCAAACAACGTATTTTGCAGTTCACAAGCAGAGGATGAAAGCACACCAATGGTCATAGCAAGAACAGAATATACTCCAGAGCCTTATACTGTGACCAGAGTGGGAAATATCAGGATTATGAAGGTTGCTGTTCATCATAACGACACAAGGTATACAATACATCTTAATCATATTTTAACTAGCAAAAATATGCTTCTTTGGAAGTTGTGAAAGCTGACTGACAATTAAGAATTTGGTATTTATTCTGCTGTATGGAAAGGTAGCACATAGTTTCACACCCCTCATCTAAGTGCAATGAGTGCTACTGGACATAGCCAGCATCCCCTGCTTGTACAGTTCAGACAGCTCTGCTAGCACTCAAAGTCTGCAGACACACTGCTTCGTTGTTTCAAAGTATTTCTTGTAGTGCCAGACAACAGGCAAACACTAACCACGTCTAGGTAGGGTCATGTTTATTTGTTTTCTGTGGTCTGGAAACCATTTCCATTTGCTTGAATAAGACACTGTCTGAAAGCAATTTCCTTTCTCTTAGCATGGCTTCTTGAAATAGTAAATTATTAATATCATCAGAACTATTGATACCATGATGAATGGGAAATGATCTCATTATATGGAAGGCACAGAGAAAAATACTCAAAATTAGCATAAATCCACTCTAAGGAACTCAAGGTTGTAGTTTGTCACTGTTTTGGTAACTCCTCCCATTTCTGGATTTATAACATTGCATTATGAAGATGATTCACCTAAGGATAAAATTTTATCTTTTAGTTTACATCATTGCTCAGGAGAGATCATGAGTAAGAAGAAAATAATGAAATACTAAGAATGAAATAGAACTTGCAAATGAAATTGCTGGGGAAAAAAAACAGTTCACAACCTTTTGTTTATGCATGACTCTCTCGGCAGACAAAACCAATAATCAGTCAATCTGGATTCTGACCTGTACTCTGACCTCATGAGATCTGGTGCAAGATCCACAACCACTACTTATTGGTCTCCACTTCTAATGAAATGGTGCCACTAGTCCCTCCAAAGAATTATTGTCAAATGAGACAATATATGTTTATTTATTGAACTAAAAGCATCTAATAACAAACAGTCCGTGTGTTACAGAAAGGATTAGATTGTTGTCCTTGATATTTGTACTTCCTGTTCATTCACTGTAACTAGGGCTCTGTTTGCCATGTCAGTTCCTCCTGGTATCTGTTGTTAGCAGCTCCATCCTTCAAATCCCTTCAGGCTCTTTTGTACCTTGAAGACAAGTGAATCTGACTAAATTATCAGTTTCCAAGGAAATGTTGTAAGTCTTGTAAGTGTGTGAGAGAAGTATGTAGCACTTTTTAATTATTAAAAACCCCAACAGGCCAATGGAAAGGAGTCATGTAGTTGTTAATATTACCCAGAAGCCAGTTCAGAACTCTGTTTCTCTGGAAAGCATGGAAATATCAAGGTAGACTAATTCTAACTTTATAGCATGTGATTGGTCAAAATAGTTTCATACAAAACAGGAACATACTTTACAATTTCCATATTTATCCTAACTTTTCTATCATTGCAAATGACAAAAACTAAATTCTAAGACCTTAAGCTAAAGGGAAAATATGATGGCTTAACTGAAAAATTCAAAAGGTAGTATGACTATATGCATGATTAGGTTCAATGACTCAAATCATATCAACAGACTTATTTCCCCCATTCCTCTTCATAGTCATCACATCTAGGCTTTCTCTATGTGGCCCACATACTGAGGAAAGAATCCTTGATTAATTGAGATTAACCAATAGTTAATTGTTGATGTAACTATTAAAAAGTTTCCCCCTGTTATTAAACATAGATTATTTTCTCATACAATATAATCTGAATACAGTTTTCCCTCTCTCTACTCCTCCCAGTTCCTCCCCATCTTCTCTCCCATCCAGATCCACTTCTTTTCTGTCTCTTATTAGAAAAAAATCAGGATTTGATGGAGACATCTCATTTAGAGTAGAGTGTTGCAAGATATCTCTCTCTCTCTCTCTCTATCTCTATCTCTCTCTCTCATCATCTGTGGGTCTCTGTATTTGTTCCCATCTGCTGCAGGAGAAAGCCTCTCTGATGATGACTAAATAACATACTGATGTGTGAGTATAGCAAATATCATCAGAAGTCATTTTATTGTTACTTTATTTTTGGCCAGTAGTATTTGGTTTTACCCTAGGTCTTTGGGATATCTAGACTCTAGTTCTAGGTCACTCAAGCAGTACCAGATATGGGTTCTATCTCATGGAGTAGGCCTTAACTTAAATCACACATGAGTTGGTTGCTCCCACAAAGATCAGATAAGCAATTTAAATAGACCTATAACCTTTAGTAAAATAGAAAGTCATTTAAAAAAAAAAAAAAGCAGAGGACCAGAGTTTCAGAGTAGAATTCTACCAGACTTTCAAAGAAGTATAAATTCCAGTACTACTCAAATTATTTCACAAACTAGAAAGAGAAGTAACATTTCCCAATTCATTCTATGATGCCACAGTTACCCTGATAACCAAACCACACAAAGACCCAACAAAGAAAGAAAATTACAGGCCCATATTCTGCATAAACATAGATGCAAAAATACTCAGTACAATACTAGGAAACCAAATCCAAGAACTCAGAAAAGAGGTCATTCATAGTGATCAAGTAGGCTTCATCTCAGAGATGCAGGGATGGTTCAATATATGAATATCAATAAATGTAATCTCCTATATAAACAAACTGAAAGAAAAAATACATGATCATCTTATTTAGTACAGAAAGGCTTTTGACAAAAATCTAACATCCTTTCATGATAAAAGTCTTGGGAAAATTAGGTATGCAAGGGACATACCTAAACATAATAAAGACAGCTTATAGCAAGTCCATAGCTAGTATCAGCTTAAATAGAGAGAAACTCAAAGCAATTCCACTAAAATTAAAAAAAAAAAAAGGCATGGTTGCCCACTGTCTCCGTATTTATTCAATACAGTACTTGAAGTCTTAGCAAGAACAATTTCTTAGTCAGGGTTACGATTGTTGTGATGGAAACACCATGACCAAAAGAAACTTGAGGAAGAAAGAGTTTATTTGGCTTACACTTCTAGATCATAGTCTATCTTTGGAGGAAGTCAGGACAGGAACTCAAGCAGTGCTGGAACCCGGAGGCAGGGGCTTCAGCAGAGGCCACAGAGGGGGCTGCTTACTGGCTTGCTCAGCCTGCTTTCTTTTCTTTTCTTTTTTCTTTTTTTAAATTAAAACTGCTCAGCCATTAGCTCATGCTAGCTCTTACACTGAAATTAACCCATAATTCTTATTTATGTTTAGCCGTGTGGCTTGGTATCTTTTCTTAGTTCTGCATTCACATCTTGCTTCCTTTGTGTCTGGCTGGTGACTTCCTGACTCAGCCTTTCTCTTCCCAGAATTCTCCTTGTCTGCTTATCCTGCCTATACTTCCTGCCTGGCTACTGGCCAATCAGTGTTTTATTTATCAACCAATCAGAGCAACACATTCACAGCATACAGAGCAATATCACCCATCATTTACCCCTTTCTTTCTATTTAAAGGGAAGGTTTTAACTTCAACATAGTAAAGTTACATATAACAAAGCAGCTATCAACAAGAATTACAGTTATAATATCTAACCTATTTGTATTTGTCAAAGTAAAAAAATTATTTAATTATCTATCCTATATTTGTGAGTCTAAAGTTTTATATCTACCTTTTCTTTTAACATAAACAAGGAAAACCATAATTATAATTATCTAGTCTTCAACTACATCAAAGAACTCACAAGGATACAATATTAATCTAAGTAAACAGGAAGAACATTGTAAGCAACTTACTGCCTGGACAGTTATCCGAAGTTTCTCTGAAATGTTGGGGCATTCATATTCAGCTCATGCTCTTAGAGTCTCTCGGTAACTTTTCTCTGTGTCCTGTAGAATGTCTGGCAGTTTCTTCTGTGAAGCAGGAACCTGAAGGACAATTTTGCCTTGCAAAGTTCAGTGGTCACCTTTTTATGGGTCCAGCATGTCCAGTTGATACAACATTTTGTCAACCAGTCCAGGCAAGAACAGTTTCTTGTCCAAATGGCTAGTTTTGCCAAGAAGAAGATAAACTCCATATGGAGTGTGTTGGATGCCCATCTTTCTCTCTGAAGTAGATTAGTGCTATCAGGAGCAGACGTGTCTCATTGTCCAAGAAAGTCTAAGTTTTTAAAACATTCTAAATGCTATTTTCTGTAGGTCTTGAAGTGTTTGAAGATTATCTACCTAATTGAATTATATCTATGTATACCTAGAAAACTTGACTGTAAATTTGACTATCATAGAAGACTATTAATCTGCATTTCTTAATTATCCATTGCAATTTAAATGAGCTACACAAACATAATACCTTAAACAAGAGTAGAAAAATACATACAGTATAACAAGATTAACTTCAAATTTGTATCAATAAACTAAAATCTCTATAGCAATGTAAAACATTTTTAAACAAGTTTTTGTTCTTTAAAAGTAGGTTCAATATCCTCCACTCCTCACCCTTTACCACCACCCCCCAACACACACACCCAGTCCACTCATGTAGATCTCATCCACTTCTTCACAGGGTCATCCATGTTTTCTTCCTAGGGTCTTTCCCTGTTAGCTAGCCTCTCTGGATTTGTGGGTTGCAGTCTGGCCATCCCTTCCCTCACATTTAGTATCACATATGAGTGAGTACATATTATGTTTGTCCTTCTGAGTCTGGGTTACCTCACTCAAAAACATAGGGAAATGGGAGGGTCAAGCTGAAACAGGGACAGAGTGGGAGGTCAGGGAAGAAAATACCATGATAGATGAAGACATCATGGGAATAGGAAAAGGCAGGGTGCTGGGGAGGCTCTCAGGAATCCACAAGGTTGACCCCACCTTGGTCTGCCAGCAGTGATCCAGAGGGTGCCTGGACCAGTCTACTCTGATGACCAGCCTGTCAAATAACCTAGCTGTCATCATAGAGCCTTTGTCCAGTGACTGATGGAGGCAGATGCAGAGGCCAGGCACCAGGCTGAGCTCCAGGAATCAATTGACAAGAGAGAGGAAAGATACTGTAGGCAAGGGTAATCAAGATCATGATGGGAGGACATGCAGAGATGACTGGCCATACTACTGGAAGCCCATGAACTGTGGACAGGTGGCTGTAGAGCCCCCATGGGACTGGACTAGACCCTCTGGACATGGAAGACAGTTGTTTGGCTCAAACTGTTTGGGGAGCACCCAGGCAGGGGGATCGGAATCTGTCTCTAGTCTACGGGCAGGCTTCTGGAACCTGGTGCCTGTGGTGACACCTTGCACAGCCTTGGTGCAGTGGGGAGGGGCTTGGACCTGCCTAGGCTCAGTGTGCTGGGCCCTGCTGACTGCTCATGGAAGACCTCAATTTGGGGGATGTAGGGCTGTGGGGTGGCTTGGGAAAGAGGGTTGGGAGTTAGGAGGAGGGAAGAGGGAGGAGGGGAGATCTGTGGATAGTATGGGAAGTGAGTAGAAAATTTCTTAAGAAAGAAAAATGAAAAAATAAGTAGGTTCAACAATCTACCCTTTTATCCTATCTATATCCTATATTTCTATATCATATCCCCCTTTCTTCTTTAGAAAGAGATTGACTATGACCAATAGCAATTTGTAACCAACAACCTAAACAAAGACAAACATCCCTAATCTATTTTTAGGAATGTGGGCATAGTTTTTAGGCTACTTCCTGCTGATAGAGGGTGGTATATTCTTATGGAGATCCTGAGCAAATTAGGAATTATGGTCAGGTCCTGACTGGAATAGTCTGTGATGTTGTATTCTCTGAGCCAGTTGCCTTGAGGTTGATTTTAGATGTTGAATCATCTGGTCCTCTCGGGGGGGTTTCCTTGATCAAACCATATTAGTTTGGAACCAATCCGTAAGTTCTCATCTTTAGTGGAAAAAAGAGCAGAACCTCTTTTCCAAAGCAACATATCCTTAGACACAGATTTTGAAATCAAGATATCTTTAAAATATACATATTGATTTAACTCAGTAGCTTTTACAATCAAATGTCTCTCTGTAGTTAAAAACCCCGAAGATAACATATCTAGACTCTCTGTGTGATATCCATCTTTATGTGGCTTATTTTTATATTACTTTTATTTTTCTTTAAAAACTTTATTTTTAAAATTTTCTATTTTTTATATAACTGTCTATCTTCCTTTTCTTCTCTCTTCCAAGCCTACATATATTTTTACACACATTGTAAACTGTTTAGGGTTTTTCCCATCTAAATCTGTTTTATTGTGAATCTATTGATTTAAACTGCAGCATTGCTAGGACTAAAATAGTAGCTTTGGCTGCTGGCTCCACCCACCTCAGCTTTCCAACATGGAAGAACTGCATTTATTGCCAGCTTTTGGAGAACCATGCTTACTGGTTGGCAGTGGGTCTATGCCTCCATTCAGTAGTGTGTAGCTCAGAAACCTTTTTTTTTTTTTTTTGGTATTAGCAAAAGCTAAAATGCCATGCAGTGCATTGTGTGGCTTAGAGATGCCACTGTATACCACAGCAGAAATCTGCCATGCTGCACTCAAGCCCACATGCCACTGTGAACTTGCCATACTATAGCTCATTGCTTGCCTGAGAGACATGACTAGGAAGCTGCTTTTAGCTCCATTTTACAATCTTTTTTAAAAATGCTTTCTCAGGTTTTAGATGGAAACTTTTGCCTCACATTTTAGCACCATTTGTAGCTGATGTTTTCCTGTGTCCTACATGGTCCACAGCTGCTCAGACCCAAGTAAACACACAGTGGCTTATATTACTTAAAAATGCTTGGCCATTAGCTCATGCTTATTACTGACTAGCTCTTACACTTAAATTAACCCCTAATTCTTACTTATGTTTAGCTATGTGGCTTGGTACCCTTTCTTAGTTCTGCATTCACATCTTGCTTCCTCTGTGTCTTGCTGGTGACTCCTGACTCCCAGCCTGCTTTCTTACAGAACCCAGATCACTAGCCCATGGATGGCACTACCCACAGTGGACTAGGTCCTCCTCACCTATCACTAATTAGGAAAATGTCTTACAACTGTGTCATATGGAAACATTTTTCTCATTTGAGGTTCCCTTCTTTCATATAAGCCTAGCTCATGTCAATTTGACATAAAATTACCCAGCGCAAATAATAAGGCAGCTGAAGGAGATGAAGGGGATACAAATTAGAAAGGAAAAAGTCAAAGTATCTTATTTGCAGATGATAGAATAGTATACATATGTGACCTTAAAAATTCCACTGGGGAACTCCTACAACTGATAAACACTTTCATCAAAGAGGCTGTATACAAAATTAAGTCACAGGCTGGGTGGCGGTGGCACATGCCTTTAATCCCAGCACTCAGGAGGTAGAGGCAGGCAGATCTCTGTGAGTTCGAGGCCAGCCTGGTCTCCAAAGTGAATTCCAGGAAAGGCACAAAGCTACACAGAGAAACCCTGTCTTGAAAAAACAATAGCAATAACAACAACAAAATTTAACAGTCACAAAAATCAATAGCCCTTCTATATACAAATTACAGGCTGAGAAAGAAATCAGGGAAACAACACCTTTCACTATAGCCTCAAATAATATAATTTTGTTGTGGTAACTGTAACTAAATAAGAAAAAGAGTTATATGATTAAAAAAAGTCTTTGACAAAAGAAGACACTATCAGAGGATGAAAAGATCTCCCAATGCTCTATGATTGACACAGTAAAAATAGCCATCCTACCAAAAGAAATCTACAGGTTCAATGCAATCCCAGCCAAAATTACAACACAATTCCTTACAGATCTTGAAAGGACAGTTCTTAACTTTATAAGGATACACACACACACACACACACACACACACACACACACACACACACCAAAAACCCAGGATATCTAAAACAATTCTGAACAATAAAAGAATTACTGTAGGTCTCACTATTCCTGATTTTAAGTTACACTATAAAGCTATAGTAATAGAATCAGGGTGATATTGGCATAAAAAAAAGACTTGTTGCTCAATGGAATTGAATTGAAGACAGAGATATAAATTTATAGTCCCATGGGCATCTGGTATTTTATAAAGAAGCCAAAAATATACACTGGAAAAAAAGACAGCATCTTCAACAAATGGTGCTGATCAAACTAGATGACTGCATATAGAAGAATGCAAATAGACCCTCACTTATCAGCCTGCACAAAACTCAACTCTAAATGGATCAAATACCTCAACATAAAGCCACACACACTGAACCTAATAGAAGAGAAAGTGGGCAGTAGCCTTGAACTCATTGGCATAGGAGATGACTTTCTGAAAAAAAGAACACCAATAACACAGGCAAAAAGATATCAACAATTAATAAATGGGACCTCAGGAAACTGAAAAGTTTCTGTAAGGCAAAGGACACTATCAATCAGACAAAGTGACAGCCTAACAAATGGAAAAATATTTTACCAACTCCACATCCAAAAGACTGCCAATGTCAAAAATATATAAAAACTCAAGAAACTTGGTATCAAAATGCCAAGTGACCCAAATAAAACATGGAGTACAGATCTAAACAGAAGTCTCAAATGGCTGAGAAACACTTGAAGCCATCAGGAAAATGCAAATTAAAACAACTCTGATAATCCATTTTAAACCTGTCTGAATGACTACAATCAACACAATGAGAGCTCAAGCTAGTGAAGATAGAGCAAGGGGAACATTCCTGCATTGCTGATGGGAGTGCAAAATTATACAACAACTAGGAAAATCAATATGGTGGTTCCTCAGAAAGATGAGAATCAATCTACCTCAAGACCCAGCTATACCAACCATTCTTGGGCATACACTCCATCATACCACAGAGACACTCAACCATGTTCATTGTTGCTCTATTCATGATGGTCAGAAATTGGAAGCAACCTAGATATCCTTCAACAGAAGAATGAATAAAGAAAATATGATATTTTTACACAATGGAATATTAGTCAGCTCTTAAAAATGACATCATGAAATTTGCAATGAAATGGATGGAACCAGAAAACAAAACAAAACAAAAAAAACATAAGGAGTGAGATGACCCAGATCCAGAAAGATAAATGTGGTACTTTTTTCATTTTATCTGGATATTAGCCATTGTAGAATATTATTTTAAGGTGTGTTATATTTGTTTATGTTCTGGAACATTTGTTTAAGGATGTAAAGATGTGTTGCATCTTTTATGTTGCATTTTTGTTTAACTCTGTGAAGCTGTGTTACTTTGCCTGTTTAAAACACCCGATGGTCTAATAAAGAGCTGAATGGACAATAGTGAGGCAGAAGAAAAGATAGGCAGGGCTGGCAGGCAGAGAGAATAAACAGAAGGAAAAATATGAGAGGATAAAAAAGAAAGATCAAGTGTAAGAACCAGTCAGTAATAAGTCTGAGTGAATGGCCGAGCAGTTATAATTAATATAAGAGCCTTTATGTGTTTACTTGGGGGACGCAAGTGGGAGAGATTTGTCCTGATGGCTTGTAGGCCAGGACACAGGAAAACTTCTCACTACACCAATGTGGGCCATATTTCCATGTAGGGTCTGAAAAAGCTAAGAAGAAAAAGAAAGAAAGAAAATGACGCAGCTCTTTTAAGAGGCGCCGCTGTTCAGCAGTTAGCATTAAATAAAATTGGCAACCTAAGTAAACCACTGCTAGGAAGGTTGAATGCAGTTTTCAGTCATAAACCTTTGACTGGGCTGCCAGCTTTAGGCCTGGCTCTCATGAACGTATAGTCAGGAAGAACCAGCTAAGAGAGCTGCGCAGAAGTGTAACTTATCAGTTTAAAGTTTACTTGTGTGGTCAAAAAAGAACAGAGATATGCAGTAAAGAAGGTTCAGATGGAAATAAACCTCTAAAGAGGTTCCAGTGTGTTTAACACTGGCATAGGCTTAAGAAAGAAAAGTAAAGGGGTATGGACAGTCAGAGAGATATAAATAGTTTAAAAAAAAAGTCTTTAAAGAGAGAAGTAAACTAATATAAAAACAATAAGCCACATAGATATGGGAAATACACATGGACTCTGAATCCTGTATATTTTTGTGTAGATTTTGAATATATCAAATGCTGACAAGCAAACAACAGCTGCTGAGAGACATGGGACTGAAAGAGGGGCTGATGACATACACCAGCCTAGACATTTTAAGAATGCCTTAACTTTCAAACAGAACTCAAAAAATACATTTGTAAAATGGAACTTAAAAGATGCATTGCTTGGGAGAAGTGGTTTTGCTTTTGTTTCCATAGGAATCAAGAGGCTGTGGATTCCTTCCAGGTTAATATGGATAAGATTTGATCAAGGGAGACCTCCTGAACCTTGATATGTGTTATCTATCAACAAAAGTTATAGCTGTCTTCCCAGGACTTAACCATTATCTCAAAGTTTCTCTCTGGGACTCTAAAGATGCTTCACCCACAGACAGCAGGAAGAATGTGGAGAGAACATGATGCCCACATTCCCAAGAGATGCAGGAGGCTTTTGGTTATTTGGTGGGTTATGGATATTTGTCATCATTTAGGAAAATATAGTACAAATTTAAAATTATTTTTGTTAGACTGTATATATGTTTCTATTCTTTTTTAAGGTATTGTACCTATGCAGTTCATTTTAAAATATAAGGTAAAATTCTAGTTTTTGAAAGCTATTGTTTTGAACTATTTAGGATAATCAAGAAACATAGGTTAATGGTTAGTCATTTATAACAGTCAAATTTGTAGGTATGTTAGGTATGCTTTCCAGATTATATAAAGATATATTTTTAGATAGATGTCTTCACACCTTTCAAAGACCCATAGAATGTGGCATTTAAAATGTTTTGTTAACTTAGGCCTTTTCATGACAATGAGACACACTTGCTACACACTGGTAGCACCAATTACTTCATAAAAGGATGATGGGCATCAAAGAAACTCCATAGAAGTTTGCCTTCATTGTGGAAAGGCTAGCCATTTGGGCAAGAAACTGTTCTTGCCTGGACTGCTTTTTACAACAGAATGTAAGACAGTCTTTCATGTTTCCTGCTTCACTGAAAATTCTGTAAGATACTCTAGGCCTGTAGGCTGAAGAAGGATGCCCCAACATTGCAGAGGAACTTTGGGTAACTGTTCAGGCAGTCAGATGTCTCTGTCATTTCTAGAGTTTTGGAAGTTTTTTGCAATGCACTTTCTGTTTAGTCAATAATATTATATCCTTCTGCAGTCATTAATGGAGTTGAAGACTAGATAGTTATAGTTGCAATTTTCCTTAGTTATGATAGAAAGTAAATTAGGTATAAAACTTTGGATTCACTAAGATAGGATAGATTATGGAGTCTTTTCTTTAAATTTTCCAGACACAAATGAACTGGACATTGTGAATATAATCCCTACTTGATAATTGTTACTGTATATAGTCTTACTATGTTTAAGTTAAAACCTTTCTTTTGATTTAGACAAAAAGGGGGAAATGTAGTAGAATATTATTTTAAGATATGTTACATTTGTTTATGCTCTGGACCATTTGTTAATGATGCTCAGATGTGTTGCATTCTTTTATGCAGTACTTGTTTAACTCTGTGAAGCTGTGTTACTGTGTCTGTCAAAAATACCTGATATAATAAAGAGCTGAACAGTCAATAGGAAGGCAGGATAAAGGATAGGTGGGTATGGCAGGCAGAGAGAATAAATAAAAAGAGAAATCTGGGAGGAGGAAGAGGAAAGAAGAAAGATTGAGGAACAAGAGATGAAGAAGGAGGACTTCAGGGGCCATCCACACAGCCACTCAGCTACATAGCTAGACACAGAGTAAGAAGGAAAGAAAAGGTATACAGGAATAGAGAAAGATAAAAGCCCTGAGGCTAAAGATAGATGGGGTAATTTAAGAAAAACTGTCTATAAACAACCAAAGCTAAAGCCAGGCAATTATAATTAAGAATAAGCGAAGAGCCTAAAAAGTAAAAACATAACCAACAACAATTAGCTATTGTATGGGTTTTTAAATTTTTTTATTTTTTTAACACCAACCAGCTCCCAAATAATGACACGAAGATTTATTATTAGTTTTGAATGCTTTGGCCAAGCTTAGGCTCTTTTCAGGCTAGCTCTTTTAACTATTAATTTGTTTCTCTTTATGTACCTTTTGCCTTGGGACTTTTAACTTTTCTTTCCTTCTGTATATCTTACTTTCACTGCTGGCTGGCAAATTCCTGGCTTCTGGGCCCAGGTGTGCCCTTCTCCTTCTGCTCATTCTCTTCTTTTTCTCTCATTCTTTCTCTTGAGCCTAAATTTCTCCTCCTACTTATTCTCTCTGTCTGCCAGCCCCGTCTATCCTTTCTCTGCTTAGCTATTAGCCGTTTAGCTTTTTATTAGACCAATCAGGTATCTTAGTCTGGCAAAGTGAAACAAATGCAACACATCTTTACATAATTAAACAAATGTGTCATAAACAAAAGTAACACACCATTACACAGTTAATGCAATATTCTGTAGCATAAGCAAATGTAATACATCTTTGCCTAGTCAAAATAATATTCCACAACAAGCTACTAAGTGAGTGATAACCAAGCTACAATCTGTTGACCCAAAGTGATTGGGAGCAGAGAAGGAAACTAGGGGGTGCACATGGATCTCCCTGGGAAGGAGAAATAGAATTGATTTTATGGGTGGACTGGAGCAGGGGGTGGTGGAAGGATGAGAATAGGAGGACTGAGTGGAAGGGGGGAGGGCAGATAGGATAAAAATTCTTTAAGAAACTTGAATAAGTTAGTCTGTATCTCTCATTACACATAGCCTGTTATGCACCATGGGGAAGAAGAGACAAAATACTTACAGGTTCCAAAGATTTTAATAATTCACCACGTAAACAGGTCACTGATTGATCAGAGCTGTAGGACAAAGACTCAGGAGCCTTGTTTCTCCTGACAGCCCTGAGCAGGTGCAGAAGCAGGGTTTATAAGCACAAAATTCACAAATGTTTGTTGCCTAGTTACAGTTACAATTTTCATCAATCAGAAATTAATGATTAGGAACTTTCCTTGTGAGTTCCATCATTGTCAACTGACATACAATGCGAGCCTTGCAATTCAAACAATCAGATTCATTTGTTCCTTCTGTTGTTAGGAACAGCCGTAATGTTTCTGGAGAACTAAAGATGCATAACAACTATTTCTATATTTTTTAAGGAAGGGGTTTGTCAGCCATTGGAAAGTTCTCAGCTCCTCTAGGGCTTGGGAACCTGTACTTTATTTCACCCTTCAAGTAAAATAGAGTCTGAAGTCGAAATGGCAGAACTTAGACCAAAGTGCTTTTGCTTGCTCCCTTCACTCCAGATCTATTGGGAAGTGATTTTGACCCATGAATTATCCAGGTACCCATCCTTACATGTTTGTGCACTGCCAACTCTGGAGTTGTTAAAAATGGACTGGACTGGTTCAAAGTGGAGCTCCACCCATGATATCTGGGTTTTAGGAGTCAAGAAGAAGAAAAGTGATGATGAAGGCTATAGAGCATGTCTTACAGGAAATACTTCTGCAAAAGCTGGAGGACAAAAAGAAAATCTGTGTTCTGTGTATGGCATGTCGTTGAACCCACCAACCCCCAGCAGCAGAGACACCTGCACAAGCCCTACAGAACAGGGGCACATCAACATTCCACCACAAATTGAGAAGGGGTTCACAAAGACCCACCACTCCAAGAGGAGGTATAGGCAGTTAATAGTTACTGGGGAAAGGATAGATCCAGTAGTACAGTCACTGTAAGTTGCCCTTGCCCAAGGAAATAACAGACCACTCATGCTCATGCAGCAAACCTTAATAGCAGTGGGCCACAAAAGGAAAAAAACTGAAGACTTGAAAGTACAGTGGGGAAGGGATCTGCTGGAAGAAGAGTGAAGGAAAGCAGATAAGGGAACACAGAGACAGGAGGACGCCTTGAGCCCACTGGCAGCCTAATAAATGAGCTTTAGCATCATTGAGAGTCCTTGGGTTAAAACACAAAAACAGTGGGAAAAAGTAGAGGAAAAGCAACACCCATCTAAGGTCTCCATATGCATGTGCACACTGGCATGCACACATATGAACACATGTGAGCATACACATGAGCACACACATGAGCTCACACATGAGCACACATATGAGCATATACATGCCCACATAGGCGCGTGCACACACACACACAAGCTCACACATACCTGAGAAGTGGCTAAGAAAGACAATACACAAATTTAAATTTTTTACCCTCACATTAAGTGGCTAATAGAATGAGCTTGGCACTGGAGAGTATAGTTGATCCTTTCAAAGCAGAATTTCTATCATCATTCATTATAGGTTGGATCAGCCTTCCTTAAAGGCCTTGACTTCTCATTGTGACCTAAGGCCTCCTATGGGAATGAAGACACTGATCTAGGAGTCATCCCTTTAAAACAGATTAATTTAAATCAGTGCCAGAAATATCTAGGAGAGAGTATATTCCAAACCCTAATTACAGTATTTCTCTTTCTATGTCTTCAGAGTAAACATTTTTTTCCTTTATCCTGTAGTTCCTGAAACCTGAGGGTAATCTCTTTTTGAGGATGACTTAGTGCTTTGTTTTGTTCTTGAGTCTGAAGAAAATAGAATTAAGCCATCTTTATGAGTGTTACATATTAAATATTAACCTTTAATAGTGGTTATTGTCAATTCATCTTCTGTAATTTCTTGATTAATGTTAAAAGCACACCTCTCAAACATTTTTGAGTGTTTGCCATTGAATATAGAGAATGGACAATCATGTCTTTCTCACCCTGGATCATTACAGCTGAATTACAGTGAGGCTAAAATGCCCAGTACAGATTTTGTCTTCATATATGAACATCTCACCTAAAGGCTGACTTCCAGAAATGCCACCAGGAAGACTGTTGCATGAATCCTAAGTGATCTATAACAAAAACCCAGGGCCAGATATTGGGGTAAATGCTGAAAGATAAGAGAAACAAAGGAACAAGCCACTGCCATGTCTCACCTCACCAGCTCCACAAATCCTCTGACTGAAAGCCTCTGAGTCTTCAGCCAAAAGAGCCTCTAGTTCCTGTCTCCTTACACCTTATATGCCTTTCTCCGCCCAGCCATTTCTCTTCCTTCCTAGTGCTGGGATTAATGGACTGTGTGCTTCTCAAATACTGGTAGCAAAGGCATGATATCTCAAGTGCTATGATTAAAGGGGTGTGATTCACATCTACTGAGATTAAAGGTGTGTGCCACCACTGCCTGGCTCTGTTTCTCTCCTAGACTGAATCAAGTTCATGTAATCCAGGGTGGCTTTGAACTCACAGAGATCCAGATGGATCTCTGCCTCCCAGTGCTAGGATTAAAGGTGTGTGTTCCACCCCTGCCTGGCCTTTATGTTTAATCTATTGGCTGGCTCTGTCCTCTGTTCCTCAGGCAAGCTTTATTTGATACACAATATATCACCACAGAAGATGGCTTGCTCTAAAGCATGGGAGTGTCAGGTCCACAAAACTGGGGTAATGGAATGCAGATTCATTTAGATATTTGTTGTATTGGATTACATCATTTTAAAAGAGGCATTCCCTATTTAGTACTGAGTCTATTAGCTCCATTCTAAAATGCTTTAAACACTCTCTTTTTAGTTTCAAGCTGCTGCCAGACAGCTGAACTAAAGAAAGATTTTCCAAGCTTGTCTAACAGCGAAGGGCAAAGGGCTAATGGATGGGCTCTGAGAACTCCTGTGGAGAAGGCACCCTTTCCTGCTCCCTGTCTCAAGAACACAAGTTAAAGGAACAGGTAGAATGCTTCTAAAGAGGATGAGCCTCCAGGAAGAGGGCCAGCACATGTGCTTAACTGTGAAGTGAAGCTGATGTTGTTTGCACCAATAACCAGCACTGTCAACAATGAACTATCCTTAACTCTAACGACCCAAGGATTTATTTTATCATAAATTATTTTTCTCTGAAAGAATTTAATTTCTCCAAAGTAAAAAATAACCTTGCATTTGATTGTCTAAAACATGCTAAGAAGGCTAGAGATTATGTTAATATCAAGATCACAAAACTTGAAATCCAATTTAATAGTCTCAGCATGAGGATAATTATTTTTTAAAATAAAGGCTGTTATCATTTCCATGTCTCTAATCCATTCCATTTTTTTTTAAATTAACTTCACCTTAAGGTTTAATTCCTTTGCAGTTTGCTAAGGGAAAAGAAAGTTTTGTTTTGTTTTTGTTTGTTTGTTTGTTTGTCTGTTTTGTGGAGCTTAGGATTAAACCCAGGGCCTTGTGCTTGCTGGGCACGCACTCTACCACTGAGCTAGAATGTTGTGTGTGATACAAATGCTTAAATAAAGAGTGATTTAATTTAATATTAAACAGTTATCAGAATACTCTTTTTTTTTCTACAGTCCTTGTTTAAAATTAGTCAGCTTATATTGAGACACTGCTTATTTTCTGTCTACTTGTGACATAATTTCCAACATCAAACTTGGCTTTTTTTCCTTTATCTAAAGATCACAGTCAAGTGGGCCAGTTCATTTCCCGTCATGGGTTTCCTGCATTCTCTTCTCTTGCTTCACTTGAGATGGGACAGGTTTTTTGTTGTTGTTGTTGTTTTGGTTTGGTTTTTGACAGGAAGGATGAAAATATGTTCAACAAATTGAAGACCTAAGAGAAGACTTCTGTCAAGATTGTCTTTCTCACCCCTCTGTGTCCTCTCTCCTCATTCCATCTTCATGTCAGCCCCACTCCAGTGATCACAGCAAAGAAAAGAAAACGTTGTTCCAGCTCCTTCTGGCTTCATACAGCCCATGAAATGCTGTTTACAAAGCAGCATTCCCATGTATCAAAAGCCTGAAGTTCCTATTCTGGGTTATAAAGTGGAAATTCCCCATTTAAGTAACCCCTCAGATCTGTGAGATAGTGTGAAATGAATTCAAGAAAATGATTTGGAAAACTGATACACACCCACGGATCCTTCCCTGGCATAATAAAGGGCCCATGCAGCCTCGGTTCTATGTCCATGCTATTGAAGATAAAAGTTGCATAAAGCCCTTTCAATTAAAACTTTATCTATTTTTTCTAGATTCTGTTGAAAATGCAGATGCATATAATTAAGTAAAACCAAATTTATCTGAATTCCAGATGTAATCAAGTTGACAACTAAGCTTTTATCACAGTAGGTTAAGGGCATGTTTATAAGATAATAAATACTGAAGTTTTGACAACTGTAGGGTTTGTATGATTAGCATAAAGTACAGTCCTATTTTCAGTCCCTGACTGAAGTCATCCCATTGCACCAAGAGAATTTTGATATTTTTGGTAGCCCTAGAAACTGAGAACCTGCTGTTGTTCTTGTAAATGGTTTCTAAGTACAAAAAACACCTCTGTCTCTGGGACAAAGTGAAAGGAAGCATAACCAGCCGAGACCTTTAAATACTTTATTATTATTATTATTATTATTATTATTATTATTATTATTATTTGCATTAATTGTTTGGGGACTTTGTGTGGAATTTGTCTTTTTCTTATTTGGTGAAGAAGATTCTGGCTTTTAAGTCGCACAGTGACTCAGATCCTCAAGAGCCGGAACCCAGGAAGCAGTGAGGGCTGTATCTTTAGGTGGCTTTCCACATGCTAACTCTGAGTGAGGCTGCAAGAGATGAGGGCTGTGCTCTCCCTTCAGAATGTAGGCGTGCTGCTGAGCAGTTTCCTAAAGGACTTCATGGTTGTTTCTGCTTTCTCACCAGCGATGTGGGCGAGACACAGGAAGAATGAAAAGAGAGCTGCCTTGTAACCAGTACTTCAGGGCTCCTTCTCCGTAGTTGGCCTCCTTTCTTTAGCTTTGAAAATGACCCTCCAGAAAATTCCTACAGTGACTCAGCAGCAAAAATTGTAATGATAAAATAATAAGTATATAATCTGAACTAAATTAATATTATCTCCAAGCTAAATAAACTAGAATCATAATGGATTTATTTATTTGTTTGTTTGTTGTTTATTTTTGACACAGGGACTCACTATGTAACACCAGCTGGCCCAGAACTCACACAGGTCATCCTGTCTCTGCTTCCCAAGTGCTGGGATTAGAGGCATGCCTGGCAACGTTTGCACGGTTTTTATAAAGTAAGACATATATATATATATATATATATATATATATATATATATATATATGATCATATTTTCCAAGACTAGGAAACTTTGGCCTTGTGACTGTCTTAAGAATAACTGAAGTAATTTATGTGAAGCCACAGAGAAACGTCTTCAGCTGCCACTTTTACGTGGCCTAAGGAGAGTTACACCTCTGCTTACTTGCCTTCTCTTGCTCTCCTTTCCTTCTCTTTATTTGTTTTGTACAACTCAAATGTGTCCATTTTTGTGTTATCTCTATTTTATTTTGTTATATTTTATTATTACTCCCTATAAACCAGTTTTTTTTTATACTGAGAGACAGAAAGGGAGTGAATCTGGGTGGGAGGGGACCTGAGGAGGATCTAGGATGAGTAGAGGGAGGGGGACCCTAGTCAGAATATATCATGTGAGGGAAAAAAAATATCTGTTCAATAAAAAGGAAAACAAGAAGTGTTTTAAAATGTGAGCAACTTAACCTAATGATAAAAATAGTCAAACTTATCAAAAATTTCTGAATTTTTAACTTGAGACTGAGAAAATATTGTCATTATGGTTGAATTTAAACTGTTCCCACCACCTCATGTGTTGAACTCTTGGGCTCCGAGCTAGTGGTTCTGTCTGGAGAAGCAGTAGGGACTTCAGGAATTGGGGCCTCATGGGAGGATGCAGCTCACTGGGGCTGTCCATGGGAGGTTGTAGCTTATCGTAGTCACTTTGCTTGTTGCTGTGTTAAAATACTCAGAGGAAAGGAGTTTATGGGGAGAGAAGTTCATTGGGTTCACAGGTCAAGGCTAAGGTCCACTGTGGTGGAGAAGGCACTGTTGCCTGATCAGCTGCCACATTACAGCCACACCAAAGAAGGGAAAGCCATGAATACTTGTACTAAGTTCCTTTTCTACTTTTCACACAGTTAGTTCAGTATCCCAGCTGAGGGGAATGATGTCACCCACAGTGGGGGATCTTGCCACCTCAATTTACCTAACCCAGATAATTGCCCACAGGCATGTCAGAGACTTGTCTCCCAGAGATTTTAGATCTTATCATGTTGACAACTGAGATGAATCATCACACACCTGCTTCCTCCTCTCTCTTGCCACCATAAGGTGAATAGTCTGTTCTTCAATGTGCTCCCACCGGGACAATGTTCTCTTTTCTCTTTAACCTCAGGGACCACAGCAGCAAAGCCAGGAACCATGGTCTGAAACTGTGTGTCAAAATAAGTCCTTCTTGTCCTGAAGTCGATTTTGTTAGATAGTTTGTGACAGTGACAAAAACAAACAAACAAACAAAAACTAACACAATTGTGAATAAAGTACATTATAAACTAGAGAATTCTGAGGTTTTTCTCTTAGGGTGAACTGGTCAGTAAGCAAGCCTTTTCCTACATTTCTGATCTAAGTGCACCTGTGACATGTTTCTCAATCTTAAAACCTTCATGATTTTTCTTTTTAAAACATAATATTTTGTATATAGTGAGTGTTTGTTAGAATTGGATTTGATCAATTATTTTTCTTCTTTTGTGTTATATACGGTGTTTCTATTATAAATATTTGGGGTGGTAA
Source organism: Onychomys torridus (assembly GCF_903995425.1). NCBI lineage: Eukaryota > Metazoa > Chordata > Mammalia > Rodentia > Cricetidae > Onychomys > Onychomys torridus. The sequence goes on along the minus strand of NC_050457.1, from coordinate 586,121 downwards.
GGTTTTTTTTTTTTGTTGTTGTTGTTTTGTTTTGTCAGCTTGACACAAACTCAAGTCCTTTGGGAAAAGGGACTTCAGTTGAGGAAATACCCCATCATATTACCTGTAGGCAAGCCTGTGGGGAATTTCAGAATTAATTATTGAAATGAGAGTACCCACCCATTGAGGGCAGTACTTCTGTGGAGAGTAAGCCAGTAACCAGCATTCTTCCATGGTCCCTGCTTCAATTCCTGCCTCTAAGTTCCCACTTTCTGTTCCTGTTTTCGCTTCTCCCAATGGTGAACTGTAGCCTGCAAACCAAATGAACTCTTTCCTCCTTCAGTTGGTTTTAGTCAGTGTTTTATCACAGGAAAAGAAACCTCACTAGAACAATATTTTTCTAAAAATGTAAATTTCCTTGTGCTCTAAACAGGTGACTCCTTGGTAGGAGACTTTGTTCAGTAGAGTAAATAAGGCTGTGGGACCATCTGTTCTAATCCAAGCTCTGCTAATGTTCTTTAATAAGTCACTTAGCCTTTCTGACCCTCAGACTTCTCCTCTGAAAACTGAGAGTTGCCATGTACAATCTAGCTTTTGTGCAGATAAATAAATGAGATGGAAAAATATAACTAGATAGTATTTAACATAAAATTTATTTTTTTATTATTTTTATTATTAGCACAAGTAACTCTATACAACTTTATTTAAAACTTTCTTTGAAGATTTGATTTATTAATTTTTTTAGTTGACTAAATAGAGTGGACCCAGTGAATGGAAAAAAACAATATTTTGTTTTATGTAGATGGAAGTAGTGATATTTTGGGCTTCTCCTTAAAGCATTGGGCTCTAGAAATTTTGGACACTGGTTTAAAAACTCACGTGTTATATTGTAAGAAATAAAACCACTCATATTTTTCTGTATCTTAATTTTAGTTCAACTCCTCATCCTGTTCTTTGTGGTTCCTTTCTTTCTAGGGCCATATGGAGGGGCAGCCCATGAAATAGGAAGGCCCAGAGGCAGCAGCAGAAACATTTTGCCTTAGTGACAGGTACACCTGTTTACTGCTGGGAGCTTGGGTAGTAACTCCTCCTTACTGGCTCTTAAATTCTGTCTTTAGAAGACATTGAGCAAAGGGCTCAGAATTTTATGAAACAGACAAAAGAGTTGTCATATTCATCCCTTTTAATTTCTACTCAAATTAGAATCAGACGTGATCCAATCTGTTTTTCTTTATTGCTTGGCTGACCAGGGTTCACTTTCCTTTCTTTGGTCTGAGCAGTTAAAATAAAGCTTCCCCTATTGACCTTTTGCTTCATCTTTGGAAAGCAGACAAAAATAAGTTCACTCAAAGTCAAGCATAAATAACACAACCTATTCACTGTTTTTCTTTGAGCCTGAGGTGAGCTGCCTTCTCCTTTTATATTTGAAATGACAGACAAGGGTGACATTTAATTAGAATGTCACCTTTCTTGGTCCAATCATCCTTTACTCACTAGTGGAAATATTACAAAACAAGGAGCTGTGATGACCAGTCTCTGAAATGATGACTAAAAACCTCACCTCTTGGTATTCTTAGCCTTGTACAAACTCTTTCCACATCCAGTAAACTTGACCTGCATAACATGTAGTAACTGGAGAAAATAATAGTGTACAACTTCTGAACTTGATCGTGACAGGCAATGGGCTTTTTTAAAGCCCTACTGTGAATACCAGTCACCCTGCTGTGAGCATCCTCAAGCAGCTCTCTGAAGGAACCAAGGCCTTATTGCAGTAGCCCAGTGAACTTGTGGTTTGAGGGTAAGTCATTGAGTCACCTTAGATGTGGATCATCTATGCTCAGTCAAGTGACTATAGTCTCACCCAACATCTTGACTCATGAGAAAGTAGGAGCCAAATGACATAGCTCACCCACTCCCAAATTTCTGACCCACAGAAACTCTGAGGTAATAACTTATTATTATAATTTTAAACTAATAAGTTAGAATAATTTGTTATGTAGCAATAGACAACTAATGTAAAGTATAGAAAGATTCTCATGAAGTGATACAAAGATGTAGTCAATAATCTCCTGTGTTTTGGCCTTCCATAATAATATATAAAAATTATTTTGTGGGGAAAGGATTGGCTTAAGTTTTATGGGCAGTTATTCTCCAAATGACACTCCATCATTTTCCTGAAGACCAGGACATGTCAAGTAACAAAGAATTTTGGTTACTTAAATTTTCCTCTTTATGTCAGCATGGCTTCCTTAGTGCATCCTCTTTCTAGCTTAGGTGCTAATCTTCTGAAGGTTGGTTTAATATCTGATTTAGGATATTTTTTAACTTTTTGACATTTTTCTTATTCTTTTTGAGATTATAATATAATTATACCATTTATCCTTTTCCTTTTCTCCCTCACAGCTTCTTTAATAATTACTGGGTTAATAAATTCAGATAAACTAGTTTTCTATGCTATTTGCTAAAGGCAGTGAAGGCAGTGGTCTCACATGAAAGTATTGCTTGCAGAGCTGTTAATGTGCTTATTGTACAAACCTGGTGACCTGTGCTCTATCACCAGCAAAGAGCTAAATGCTATGGTGCACATCTATAGTCCCAGTACTCTTACAATGAGTTGCAGGGTGAAGACAGGAGAATTACCCTGAAGTTCATGGGCCAGATTGTCTGGAATAAGGAGCATGGCAGAAACAAGAGAAACCTTGCCTCACAAACAAGCTTGAAAGTTGTCATTAGACTTCTACCTTTGTATAGTGGTACACATATGCCTGCATTTGCATGTGTACACCAGATACACACACACACACACACACACACACACACACACACACAATATTCAGGTTCCCAATATCCACCCACCACTATTCTGATTCAGACTGAGTTGTCTGTTTCACTTAAGGGTGTGACCATTCAGATGTTCCACCATACTTAGTCATCTATTGACTAACATGTTAATGTTCTCAAAAGATAATGATGTTGAATATGGAATTACTAGTAAAAATATGAGGGAATGGTGATTACTAACTGGGAGAACTTTGTATTTTAGCATTCTATATATCAGCAAACACTTCACAAAGTTCTATCGGAGAAGAGACTCATCTTGAGGAAGTAGAACCAAAAAGGAGAGAGACACCAGGATTCCAAGTACACCAGCTACTACATAAATCCTACATACTCTTGGATTATTGAATGAAACAAGAAACTCCCTTCTCTGATAAAGCCACTTTTAATTGGGCTTTATGATACCTTTAACTAAATAGTCTCAACTAATACAGTATGAGTAAATACTTGAATGAAAGACTGGCATGTGGGTGGGAGTGGAGAGCACATACATTAGCCCACTCTGGCCCCTCACCCCACCCCCTGGCCGTAGCTCAAAGACATCCTGTTAGATTTGTACCAGTGGTTTCCATTCCTGGGGTCTGTACTGTGAATTGTGATATTCCCTTTCCAAGGTGTACAAGAAGGTCATCCTGGGTATTGATGGCTGCAGGTTTAAGTTTAGGCCCCACTATATATGTTATAATTTAATACTTGTAATTCGAATAATGGTTAGATTAATTTAATTATATGAAAGGACTCATTTTACAGAGTCAACTCATTCTGTTTTAAGCTTCTCTAAAATCTTAAAAGCAATTTGGGGAGATTCTTGCTCTGTTTCCATTCACTGTCTTGGGTTTGATCATTTCCAGCTTTTCACCTTCCTTTCATTCAGGTCTGCACATAAGCTCCTTTAATGCTATGGCTTGAAGAGATGAATGAATCGTGACCTGTCATTGCTTTAAAGTTTTGTGCTCTTCTTCTGCAGTATGGCTTATTATGGATTTACCATAGGATTTCTTTCTCCTGTAATTCTGTAAATCAGGATCAAGGTTTTAAAGCTACTGCTTTGGTTTGACTAGCATAGGCCCAGCTCACACAGTTCTCACAGTAAGACTTGGAGAAGTGATTTGGTTTTCCTCTATATGCATAGAGAGAACACTTGTTGCTATTTAGAAAAAGAAAAATGTCAGTCTGTGACAATTTTTACAGTCCTTTGCAAGTATTTAGTAACATCCTGAAGGTATTGTAACTTGTAATGTTTTAAATGACCAAATGTAAACAATATATTTATACACATTTTTCAATAAACAACAACAGCCAAGTTATCAGACAGAGTGAACAGCTTTGTACTGACCATGTCTAGTAGCAGGATTGGAAAGCTCCCTGGATATTCCATAGTAAATAGAGGAAGATGTGCAGCTCAGTACCACTGCCAACACAGGTAATTTCATACATGGAATTGTTTTTATTATCATTGAAACTCCTTATTTTCTATGCAATCTGAATTATTGAGAAATAAAGGGAAACATAACGTAGCATTCTTCTGCTTATATATTCTTGTCAAGGATATTGGACATGTAAGTGTCTCTAGAGAAAACACTCATCGTTGATAGGACACATTTTCCAATGTTGGATTTCTCTATTGGTAGAACACTCACACCTAAAGGGAAAGATGTTTGCCTGTGTTTGTTACTATGGAGAATCTCAAAGCAAGCCAGGTAGAAATTTCAAAGAGAAGACAAAAATACTTAACAGATATTACATTTTTTAACAGAAGGAAAACAATTATCATCCTAAATAGCTACATGTAATACAATAGTGTCTTTTAAATATTTCTTTTGAATGTAATGACCCCCATAAAAATGTGGTTAAAATAATCTACTTTTGTGTCTGATAGGGTAAGTTGACTTGAGAAGGGGTATACTCGACTTTGTTTTGTCCATGTCACACTCCTTAAGGTGTGAGAGGAAAGCAGTAATGCAAAATGTTCCAATAATAGACATGCTGAGTACTTAGTGCCCTGGGCATGACCCATTTTCTTTTCCACAAATGAGATTTGATAATGACATTGACAATGCTAAGAAAAGTGTTTCTTCACTCATGTCAAGAGAAGGCAATAATACCAAAAAGAACTAGGGGTTTACTTGAAAAACCCACAAGTGTTAGGCCACAGACAGTCCAGATATTAGGAATTGGCACAGAAGGATTTCTGGTGGTCAGATAAAAGCCAGTGTTCTTCTGGAACTTGTGAACATGTTCCTGTATCCCTCCCCCCCCCCCCCCACGCTCCCCACCCCCACCCCGCCCAAAGAGTCATTACTTGCCTCTGGCAGAAGGAACATGGCTTTTCACTGACTATATAAACCTGCGGTTACATTTGGTTATATATTGAAGCCCCTCCAGACTCCCTCAGTCTCTACTCACTCATATGTATTTGTTATGCATTTCAAAGTCCATTGACTGCCTCCTGGCTCTTCCCTTCCCTCAGTTTACTCATTCTCCTTATAATCCACATGACATGTCCACTCCCCACTTTCCTGTCTTTCTCACAGACAGCCCTGGCCAGGTCCAGTCTGTTTTTCTTTCTCTCTGCTTTGGACTTTTCCAGATGCCTTTGAATACTGTCTCTTTCTTATCCACAATAAAAATTTTCTGCTTAATAAGAGAGTGGCCAAATTGGCAGTTTCTTTATTGTACCCCCTTGCATATAAGAAATTGGAACGAGGGATGAAAAGTTAGTTCTTAATTCCTGTTTTAGTTTTTTGTTTGTTTGTTTTTACTGTTGCTATGATACTACCTTGACAAAAACAACATAAGGGAGGATTATTTTAACTCACATCTCCAGTTCTAGTCAATCACAGGGGGAAATCCCAGAAGCAGGAACTTGAGGGAGCCAATCCACTATGAGCACTTGCTAGTGCTCACCTTTTGTTTTCCATTTTGTATAGTTCAGCATCTCCTGCTTAGTGAGTGGTCCTGCCCACAATGAGTTAGTTTGTCACACAGTGATTAATGTAATGAGGACAGTCTTCCACAGGCATGCCCAAAGGACCATTTCCCAGGTGATTAGGTATGAGGACAGTGTCCAAGAATGGAATCCTGTGAGGAGAATTCTGGATTCTTGTGATAAAACTCCAAGAAAACAAGAAAAGAGTCTTGTAATCTCACTTTCTTCAAAACATGGAATGTTCTTGGAATATATTTTTGTACCCCCCCCCAGGCGAAGCGGATAAGGAGTGTGTTTACTTCCGAGTATTATTGCTATGTCCCTGTGCCTCTGTGGATGGATTGCCCTGATGAATGTAATGAATGTGTACTTTGCTCGTGTAACTCATCTTAGCCCTCAAAGTTTAAATTGTTTGATGCTCTGAATAAAGTTGGCTATCACATGAGACATTAGTGTGCCTCATTTTTCAGCTCCCTTTTCCCAGGTCCCACTAGATCTAGAGTGGTAGACAATTCTAGTTCCTGTCAAGTTGACATGCTAGTACTGTCACAGTGTCCCAATGAATCAAAGGGTCCCAATTTTTTAAGCTTGTCATCTCTGAATATTTAGTCTAGTAATCAAAAATACACTAATATAAGCCTAATATTCACTCAGATAAAGATTATTTCTTTCACTAAAATAAGGGCTTATATGTATTACTTGTTAAAATATAATAGAAATTGAAAAGACAAAAGAATCTTCAGTGAAACCAAAACAACAGGAAGAGCCTTGTAAGTAATGACACACAAAGCAGAATGCTAATTTTAAAACACTAAACATAGAAAAATTATATACAAAGTATTTGTAGTAATATACATATTTTCTATGTAATTGATGCATGCACATACATAAATACATACACACAATATGTCCAGTGAATAAGATTGTAAATGTTAATAGTGATTATCTTTAAATAATGCTATTGAGGAAGACCTTATTTTTCAAATTTTCTACCATTAACAATTGCTATTTTATAATTAAGTAGGAAATAAATTAAAACAGTGTCTCTACTTAAGAGGAACAGACTGTTTTAAGCATGGAACTACATAACACACAAAACACTGACCAGGTTACATCTCCCACACAGGCCTGCTGAGTGTCAAGTGGAACTCTTGTTTCCACACACTACTGGCTCCCACTAAGACAACACATAGCTTTACCCATGCTGATGCTTTATGTTTTTCTCTCTGAAGGTTAATGTCTCTAAATCTCTTTAAAGTGTGTTATAAGTCCCTCTCCCTCAGGAGGTCTTTCTGGTCAAATCCACTTTACTTTTTAATGTAAATCTTCAGATTTTTTGTATTAAATCTGTAAGATATTATATGGTTCCTGTTATATTGTTTATAATCCTATGCAAATTATTTTCTATTGAAACATCTTTTCACTTCTATGAACATCTTAGAAGATAGGCTCTAAGATTATAGAGGTTACGGCTTTTATGTTTTTGTTTCCTGCTAAATAACAAAACAATGAATTTATACTAACCATTTTTCTAAAAGTAGAGAGTGTGTGGTAAGCTAAGACTACAGCTGGAACTGAGCAGAGGTATTTAGATATATCCTTAGCCCCTGGTTCCTCGATTCATTAACTCTCTGCCAATGTCTGTTCAAACTACTACAGAAGTGTGACTTTGGAGGAAAGTGTTTATTGCCTCCCTACTCTGTTCCTCATTTTACAATGTGGATTGGGTTTCATCTCAAGGCAGTGGGTCTAACTCCAGGTTTTGTAATGGCTTTCTTAATACCCTCTTAGGCCCAACAGTCTTATGCTCCTTTATAACAGGCATGCCTGGCAATTGGCTTTGTGTGGAATTTGATTATTATTATTATTATTATTATTACTAATTAATTATTTTATTTTAATTACTAATTATTTTAATATAATTTATAGTTATTTATTAGATGTTTGTATATGTTGTGAGGGTGTGTGCCCTACTTCATCTTTTAGATCAACTTTTAGATGTTGCTTCTCTCTTTCAACTATGTGAGTTTTGGGAATCAAATCAGGTATTCAGGCTTGGTAGCAAGTACCTTCACTGGTTGAGCTATCTGAGAGCCCAATTCTGAATTATTTTTAACATAATCTAGTTAGTTACAAAATCACATGAGTTATAGAATTAGAGTGTATTTTCATCATGAACAAATACATATATTTGCTTAGAAAGACTAAAATCCAAGTTAGAAGTCAGTTCCTTTCTATATATTTCAACAACTCACTTCAATAAATCTGCTTGATATTTAGCACAGAATAGGATTTACTTGAGCAGGGTATTAATATACCTGAGTCTTTCTTGTTCCAGAAATACCAGTTTTTGAAGAAGAAATTTAGTAATAACTGCTTTATACAAAGGCATGATAGGGTAGTAGTTTTATGTCAACTTGACACATGCTAGGGTTATTTGGGAAGAAGGAGTCTTGACAGAAAGAATGCCTCCAAAGAACTGGCCTGTAGTCAAGTCTTGAGGTCATTTACTTGGTTAATGATTATTGTGGGAGGGCCCATCTCATTGTGGTGGTAATAACTCCTGAACCAGCAGTCAGTCATAAGTGCTTCAAGAAAGCAGGCTGAACAAGCAAGAGGAGCAGGCCAGGAAGAAGACTCCTCCATAGCTTCTCTTCCAGGTTCTTGGCTTGAGTTCCTGTTCCGACTTCCAAGGATGATGGATTATAGGCTGTAAAATGAAATAAACCCTTTCTTCCCTCAGCAGGCTGTGGTGTTTTATCAAACCAATAGAAGCCCTAACTAAGACATAGGGTTTGGGAGGAAACTATCTAGTAGCTAATTTCTTATTTGTACTCTAGGTAAGGCTTTTCTCATGTTCAACCAGATATGCTGTGCTTGTGGTTGAGCTGTGCTATCACTGTGACATCTGACTGGTGGTGACAAAGACTGGACTGATGGCCCTGTCCCGCATTCCAATTTAGACAGTATGAGAAGCATCATTTGTAGGTGAGATTGACAATGGCTACTTTCTCATACTTTCTTCATGTTTTGCTGTCAATTAAACAGGAAGAAACCCTAGCAAGAGGGTTTAGAAATATGCTCGTTTTAATGACAGATGAGTCATTAAAGTCAGTCACAAGTATACCAAGATTAGGTAATCTTAAATAAGCATCTTTTGTTTTATTATATTATCTCTTTTGCTTGAGTAGTTAAAGTCACATCTGACTTCCAAGTTTTCAAAATCTTAATCAAGTCAAGAAAACTTTTCTTCCTTGTTTTTCATGCCTTATGTGGATGTCTTGGAAGTGTATGCTTTCCAAACACATTGCTTGGGAGCAGATTGTTAGAGTCCATCCCCTGGACCTTTCTGTGGCAAATGTGCCTGTGCTCTCAAAGGACTGAGCAATAGAAAGCACATCTGAATTCATCTAAACCCCAAATATCTCAATCCACCACCACCACACACAGTCTGATACCATTTGGTATCTGCATGAGGCTAGATAAAAATCATGTTGAATGTTAAGGATGTATATCCAGACCATTTGCTGATAGCTTCAGTATACAGGATCTTATACAGCCCACCTACATCTCTCTGGATATGAGGCTTGTCTGTAGTGGCAACACAAAAGCTGCAAGTCACTATTTGCAAAGGGACTAGGACTCAGAATGCCACCTTTCTTCTGTTTGGAGCTCTAGTCCTTCTGTTGCAACAGAGAAGTCTGTCTGCAAAGAAGTAACCATACCTCCCTTGCAGGACAGTATAATAAACTTCACTTCCAGTTGCTCCTTGCAAGTTATTGTTTAATGTAATTTAAGTGTAACTGATGAACTAGATGGCAAAGATGGATGTAGGGGGGGAGTGTGGCTTCAATTTTCCTCCTTAAAGTAATTGGATCTACTTCTGTGCATTGCTGTGATGTCCAACTAAGATGTTACTAATACAATGCTTAGGACAGTGTCTAAACACTAAAGTTTCGATATTACTATTAACTCTGTAATTAGAGAATATCAGTGCTATTTTTCCAGCATCTGAGGGCAGCTTTCAAATGTACCTGGTAAACTCACAGGCTCAAAGCAGCCCATTACCAGTTGAAAATGGAGAGGCACTACTTTGAAAAGAATTTAGGACCTTTGTAACTGGAATTGAACAAATACTGGTTACAGTGACAAGTGCTTGAGTAAAGAGTCCAGATGTTAGCCCATGCTCAGGGAGAGCTGTGAAAAACGCTAAGCTCTTAGGACCTAAACTGGTTAGATGAGTATCTATTTTTAAATTATAAAGGCAGAGTAGGGGAATTCCTACTTCTAGAAAAATATTTTAATTTGCTATGCTAATGGATTCATCATCTGAGACCAAAGTCAAATAAGGAGTCTGGCATTCTAATGACAACATTGTACAGTGCTTAGACATAGCTCCTGACATTTAACTGAAATGGTCCAGAGAGCAAACTCCAGCACTGAAAAATGTCACCATGTCCTCATAGTTGTCATTGTACTTCATGCCTGCCATGCTTCTCCTTTCCTCTTGGGTGAAATCTTCCCTGCCCCACATCTGGGGACTGCTCCCGGGAGCACATAAGTTTCCTAAAGCACTCTGCCTGATAAAAGGCCTTGGTGTGAACTAGCATTTGTGCCTCACAATTGTGATACCATATGGATTCTAAATCAATTTTCTCTCCTGGACTCACCCTTTCAGTACTCAGTTATAAGATTAACAGCAGAGGTTTACTGAAATACTTAGATGCTATTCAGAAAATCAGCCCAAGGATTACTCTTTTGTTATGTTTCTCAAGCCTTTCCTTCTGCCCCTGTGACAAGCATTGTATTGACTCAGGCAAAAGATCCTAAGAGAAGCATGGCCTTGTCTGTTTAGTGGCCAGCTCAGGAATTTTATATTCCAACACCAGTGCTGTCAAGCAAGAAAGACAAGAAACTTGTGCTGAAAAGGTAAAGTCTGCCATCTGGGAAACTGGTCTTGGCTTTTGTGGCTTCGGAATTCCCTTTGCTGATTTTCTAATACCAAAAAAGATGGCATAGACAAAAAAAGAAATTTTGCCTACTTTCCCTCTGTAGAAGTTAGGACTACTTCATGAAATAGGAAGATGGGGTGGGGGGAGATTCCTTGGCTACATCCTATTAATAAACTGAAGTAGTCCTTTTTTTTTATTTCTATTGATTTATTTATGTTGCTAGTTTGATTTGCATCTAAGGAAGTTTCCACTTGAGTTCCTCATGTAAACACTGAGCATGACTTGAATGATATTTCTTCCGAGTTTCCCTCGATGCAGAAAGGCAAGTGTGTTTGTTCACTACATATCACAGATGTCACTGTGGTTAATCTTTTACAACTGTCTGAGGGCTGGGATGTAGTAGTGGTGGAACACTTGCCTAACACGAGATTCCAGGGTAGAACCTCAGCTCTGCACCCCTATCCACCCCCAAAACCAACTTTGAAGAGGGATGAGTGACATTTAAGTCTGCCACTGAATATGAATTACAATAAACAAGTAGCTATAGATCAAAACCTCACAGATGCAAATGAGGAAACCAATATTCAAATGAAAATTGAAGATAATGCCTCCTTCAGTTTATTTTTCTGTTTTATACATACAAGTTATTGTTGCTTATTGAGATATAACTTATCATCTTTTCAGGTGTAGATTTCAATTTTTCATATATCCATATAATTGTAGTAAAAAACATGACAGTGTATTTCCTAATGCTTAGCCACCAGTCCCCTTTACCAACTCCAGCTGGCAAACAATAATATAATTTCTGTTTCTATACTCTTTTTTTCTTAGAATTAAATTGAATTGCTCAGTATATATTCTTGTAAGTCTGATTTCTTTCTCTGAATAAAATAATGTTTTTGAGATTTATCTTTCATGTTCTATGCATTTCTAGATCCTTCCTTTTTATCGCTATGTGGACATGACATTATTCACCAGTTGATAGATGTTGGATTATTTCCAGATGTTATATTTACAAAGAGAAAAATTGCCAACATTCCATTTATATCAGATTGTGTGTATGTATACATAAATATTTATTTCTCTAGAGGAAATAAATATATGTAAGTTTGTAGTTGAAAGTTTTCCTATGTTTGCCTGGCACCAAGGTCCCACAGCCATTTATGAAATTCCTGTGTCCTGCCTGGTCCTGCAACCACTCAGACCCAAGTAAACACATAGATGCTTATATTATTTTTAAACTATGGCCATGGCAAGCTTTTTGCTAGCTATCTCTTACATCTTAGATTAACCCATTTCTAAAAATCTATACTTTGCCACATGGCTTGTGGCTTACTGGTGCTCTTACATCTTGCTTCTCCTGGCAGTGACTAGCAGTGTGTCCCTGCTCTGTTTTTCTCCTTCCTCTCTCTCTCTAGTTAGAATGTCCCGCCTAAACATATTCTGCCTCACCATTGACCAAACAGCTTTATTTATCAACCAATCATAACAACACATATTCCCAGCATACAGAACGATATCACCCATCATTAGTTTAGTTCAGAAGATCCCTAGCTTCATTCCAAAGTGGACCCCACCTACAGTGTTCCAACTGTAATATATGCACTTCACTCTTTGGCATGGTCAGGTATTTTAAGAATTCTTATTATAGTGTCCCATTGTGTCCTTCAAATTGTAATGGTTCAATATATAAGTCAGCTATGAAGGAAAGATCCTAATTGAAGGCATGTCTGAAATCAGGAAGATGATTTCTATTATCTATTGGTTATTGCCTTTTACCTCTTGCCCAAGTTGGATCACTAGGCTGTCACAGTCGGGACTCTTAAGTTCAATAGCTAAGCACACAGAGCTTCTGCAGGCACAGTTTTCTTTCTAGTTATTTTGGGATCTTGTAGCAGAGCATTTCTTAGAACCACCAGCTGCTTTTTGCCTCTTTCCTTTGCTGTGTTAGGGAACTACTGGGGAAACATTTCTGTTCATCATCTCTAAGCTGAAAAGTAGCCAGTTTTTTTGTTTGTGTGTGTGTGTGTGTGTGTGTGTGTGTGTGTGTGTGTGTATGTGTGTGTGTGTGTGTGTGTGTGTGTTTTCCTGTCATCCTCAAAGCCAGCCTTGTGTAGAAAACAGGATCTTATCACAGTGAGAGAAGAAAACTCACTAGAGATACAGCATCTGTTTACTTCTCATCTTTGCAGAAGTCAGACATCTTTCAAGGTACCTTTGTTCGTACTGTCCCTGTGATCAGTTGCTGCTATTGCTCTGCCTTCTGCTTTAACTTAGATGACAGTAAAGCTCCCTTTTCCTGTAGTGAGTTTGAGGACATGGGGCTCTTGCTCCTCCTTGCTGGCTTTGGGTAGACCACCATCTTCTGTCTCTCACAAATCTGGTAGACTCCTTCCTGACATTCATTTCACAAGATGACTTGTCATTGCCCCATTGAAACTTTGTCCTCTGTCTCTAACTGGTACTTCTTACTTGTCCTTTCAAATCAGACCAAATGCCACCTACTCTAATACAAAATCCCCAAAGCACTGTTAGTTATCATAGCAACTGAACTCTGCTCATGTATTTTAAGACCTATCATGTTGCCTTGTGACAATCTATTCACATCTTGTATTCATCTTAGACTCAGAACTCCTCTGAGGCAAAAAGAAAAAAAAAAAAAACATATGTTAATCATTGTTGACTTAGCACATAGTACACACTTGATACTTTAACTGACCCTTTAAGTTTGCAATACAACTATATGTAAATGCAAAGGTTTTCTTCAATTTAGAAAAGTAATGACAAATAGTTACAGAAATGTTTGTTTTAGTAAAAGTCATTCAAGACTTAGTATGGTGGCTCAAATCTCTAATTCTATCACTTGGGAGGCATGAAAATTGCTGTGAGGAGTTCCAGGTTAGCCTGGGCTACAGAGCAACACCATGCACAAAGTGGGTAGGGACATTCATATATAATACAGAAAGTTTACCAAAATGGTAGTTAGAGCATTTTATTAATCTTAGACAGAATTGGATTCCTTTTACCCTCACCCAGATGGAAGTGTTTCTGAACCTTGTTTCACAGGAAAGGAATTGCTTGTTCCCTATCTCTATTGGAGGACTGTAACACATGGGAACATATTTATGTAATTTCATGCTAGCAAAATATCAGGACTATAAAACCCCATAAATAATTGTTTAAGTATGATTATACCCTATCCAGAATTTGAGACACACTCCTAACATATTTCTCACTTGGCTGAAATTTGAGTTTAAATAGATGGCATATATCTTACTTGGAAACACTAGTCAAGTGAAACCTCTGCATTTCACAGAGAAAGATTAATGATAATACAGAGAATGCTCTAGGAATTTGGCTTAGCAATATTTCATAGATGTTTTTCTGTTTATATTTAACTTGATTATAATATAAGGTCATTATTTCACCTAGACTAGTCAGTATAGATCAACTCAGTTAATGGCCATATTAACCAGAGTAGATAGTAAAACCAGGAAAGAAACTGAGATCAGAGAAAAGTAAGAGCACAGAAGTCACTGTGTGGCCACAAGATGAGAGTGGCAGCGTTTTACAACCCCTAACTGTGGTACACTAAGAAGGGCCACACATTCATAGCTCCTTTTCTCCTTGACAGTGGAGTTCTATCACCTTCCCTCTGAATGTGAGAGAACACTACAACTGCATTGATCAGAACCACAGTGTGGTGACCTGTGGCTGTTTTTATCTTGGTTCCACTTCACATATCCTAGAGCACTCTTTGGGATGCTATAGGCTTTGTCCCAGTAGTCTAATTTTCCTGAGTCCGTCATGTTAGAGAGGCCTTGTACAGGTCCTGCCATCGCTCCTCTTACAGTGACACCAAGGTGAAGCTGTTGGGCTCCAGAGCTATCTGAGCAAGCTACCAAGTAAATTCCTTCAAGACTGTGGAACAAAAGAAGCCCCCAGCTGTGGCTTAGCTGAATTGAATTTGTGTTTCCCAGGCAAGACAGTCTTCTTAAGTGATTACAGTTTGGATGTTTTATAGGTTTGGATTAGATACACAGAACAGTGGATAGTAACAGGAAGTCTTCAGACCTATGATGATTTCAGAAAGTACTTTCACTAACTTGAGCATTCAGACTTCTCCATCTGTGTGCTTATTTGCAGCAGTTTACAGTCCTGGGTGGGATGAACTCTGCCTCGGAATGTGCCACATACAGAACCTGGAACTGAGCTCAGTTTTGATTCCAGAGTCATACCTTTGTCCATGTTCTAGAATTCCTTGAAGCTGGGGGATGTTCTGTAGCCCAGTTGGGAAAGATTATGGAATGTTTAAGACCTAACCTAAGCAATGTTTTAACCACAAGAAAATGTGCAAACCTGATGCTGGATGCAGAGGAAGAGAAGGAAGCACAGCAGAGGTCCCAGTGCTGGGCAAAGCCAGTGGTGGATGTGTCGGAGCAGCCAGAGATCAGGACTGAAAACACCAACAGCTATAACTATTGTAGCTATTATGTGGGCAGAAGGGAAGGAGGGAAGGCTGGGAGAATGCAGCCAGACTGTGAGAGCCACCACAGGGAGCATAATCAGGAATCCCAAAGGAGGATGATGCAAGAAGGAGACTGAGGCTCTGACCTAAGCCACTAGGGCCCAAAGACTTTACTAATTCCTTTGTGAGGAGAGATTAAATCAGATCACACCTGGGCTACAGATGCTGTAATTGCTGATATTTATCTCTTAATTATTGAGTAAATCTCTTCCTAGTTTTACATTTGGCTGACTCTTTTCAAATAAGACCTTTTGTTTCTTTCCTTTTTTTGTTAAAGATTACAAGTAAGATTTCTGTACACACTGTCAAATTATCTCAAAAGATTATCTGGTTATATTCTTGGAATCTAAGAATAGATGAGGTTTGTATCAGCAAGACTTCACTACAATGGATGCTAATCAGATGACATACACCCTGGAGTGGCTTGCTCCCTTTGGACATGGCTTACAGTTTACCTTTTAGAAAACACTGATTTATTTAAAGTGAAGCAAATATAGAAGAGGAAGGCTACATCTCATTTTAGCATGCTTTGTTTCACATATATTTGAAAGAGAATTTTACCTAAATATATATATATATATATATATATATATATATATATATGTATATATATATATACATATATAATGATATAATAATAATTCAGTCATATTATATGACCCCTTGATCCAAGGAAGTGCAAAGCTTTTAAACAAGCCACTTCTAAAAACTGCCACACTCTATTGCATACAGCAACAGAGAAGCCCTGACTTGGCAAGTTCCTACATTAACTTAATAGGCAGGATGACTTCCTAGGTTAGCTGAGGTGGGCCCCTTGGAAAACCTCACAAGTGTTTTATTAGGGAACGAAGAGCACACATAAAGGTTTGGTTACAAAGTGTACCCTGGTATTATTCTTAATATACATTCACAGTCTATAAAACCAATGCTTTCTACAGAGCCAATAATGCTGCATGCTAGAAAGTAGATCAATAGCAGCTCAATAGATTCAGAATCCATAGTGCTGACCACATACCAACAGCAGATAGCCACGGAATGCTGTCATGGCATGGCCAACTACAATGTCACTGGTTCAGTGGCTTGACATTTTCAGCAGTAAAATATCTAGGTTTCTGAATGTAGAAGAAATCCCAGTGGATTTCAGTCAGAGCAGGAAAAACATTTGAAGCTGTAAGATGCTGGCTCGTTTTCCTGCCTGCTCATCCTGCTGCTAGGGCAATTGCTCCTTGCCTGGATTGCCTGATGATGAAGAAATCAATCTCTGGACACCTAGAAAGGTGTCGTATATTTGAAACTCTGGGACAGGAGTGTGAAATTATTTTGACCTCAAGCTTAACTTGTTCTGTTTGGATGTATGCAATGTTCTACAGTGGATGAATATTTTTTACTAATATTCATGTGGAAACAGTTACTTAAGATCTTTCAAAATGAAAACAAACAATATTATTGCATTTTCAGGAACTGTCTCTAATTGGTTCTTTCTACCAGTTCTCATTCAGAGAGTCATCATCTTTATCCATGTCAACCTTTCAGAAGACATTTATGGTTCTGCTGAACATATGACCAATTGCTTTCTTGAGTAATTTCTTATTCTCTCAGACATACTATGATATCCACAGCTGTGGTAAGAGATACCGTTTGTATCAAGAGACCTAGATTTGATTTAAAATTCTCCCCCTCCCCCTTGCATGACAGGTGACTTACATGTTACCCAGATCTTTGTTTCTTGGTTTCCTCATTGAACAATAATAATCAAGAGCTGTACCCTTGGTCAGGCTCCCAGGCTTTGGTTTCTCATGTGAAAAACAACATATTAGGATAATGTTTTTATTAGGACTAACAGGCAACATTGTCATGCTTACTTTATGTTAGTACATTTCCTGAATGTTTTACATTTATTTATATCAATTAATTATTACAATAACCTTATGAGGTAGGTACTTTTATTTTTATTTTGGAGATGTTGAAACTGAAACACAAAGAAAGTCACTTGTAAGATCTGAACCTAGGAACTCTGTTTTCAGAGTCTTTGCTGCATATGTGGCTCTGTAGGTTTGTTAAAGTATCTATGAATTGAACAGACCCCACATCAATCTGTAAGATTCTAGAACCAACCCTAGAAAGTTCACAGTGGGTTTCTATACACCACAGTCACAGCTGCTGTGAAAGGATGTGAGAAGGGATTAAGGTGATATAGAAACCATGGTATATTGTGACCTTCCAGGCAAAGGTACTGGTAAACAACTGGAACTCTGGGGCTCCAGAACCTTCCAGACAAAATTAGGTGATAGAAAAACTGGCAGTTGAAAAAGTCAGTGCCAAGTATTTCAAAATCAGCTGTCCATTTGAGTCAGATGTCTGATACTGGAAAATGGGCCAGATACAAAGTTTGCAATTGGTGATAGTGATGAGGAGCCCAACTATGCAAAAAGAGCTGTCAACAGTTTCTGCTCTACTGGGCTTGTCAGAGACCTTTTCAGGTTTCCCCTGGCTCCTGCTGGACAAAGTTTGTCTGAAGCCTCTGGATTTCATTTCCTGAAGGCAGGAAGGCATTGAGGGTGCAACTGTTTGCTGGAATGGGCTGAACCTGGGGGGCTCATTAAAGGTGAGGCCACTGTGGGGAAGATGTGACACTGCTGAGTGGGCTTGAGTCTTCCAGGTGAAATCCGACTTGAAGAAAGAGATAGTCCCTCTGGTGTTCAAACAAAATAACAGTGAACGTAGACCAAAGGAAAGACCAACAAAGGAAAGGCATTTGCTGCTCCCTCACTGCATTCCTCCTAATTTCTCTACTCTAAAATTCCCTTTATTAAGCTAACATTGCACAAAAGAAAAAAATATAAAAGCAGAAGGGGGTTTGAGAAGAGGAAAGGGGTCAGGGTGAGGAGAGACAAGAGGAAGAGAATATGATCAAAACATGTTATATATATATATATATATATATATATATATATATATATATATATATCAATAAAAATGTTGCCAGGTGGTGGTGGTGCATGCCTTTAATCCCAGCACTCGGGAGGCAGAGCCAGGTGGATCTCTGTGAGTTTGAGGCCCGCCTGGTCTACTAAAAAAAAAAAAAAAAAAAGGCAAGATTAAGCCCATTTGGCCATTTGGGGGTGGAAGATACAGTATATATTCAAAACAGTTCAAAGAATCTTAGAAAGCCATACAATAGCCAAGGTAGCAGTGTTTTCTTTGACTATTTCTCTTATAGGCTGAGACAGTTCTTTCTGCCATCTGGAATCAGCATGAAGATTATTCATTTGATGTCAGCAGTCTGCATCTGTCCTTTCCTTCAAGAAATTTAATATGTTGAAAGGGCTGAGTGACTCATCACCTAAATTTAAATGGTAGAAGCATCCATACAATCTCTAGGTCACAGATCTAAAGCCTGGATTCAAATTCTAGTCATTATTATGCCATTTCCCAAGCATCAGAGATATGAAGAAAGATGTTAGCTTGATGTCCTGGGGAGTGTATTTGATTCCATTTACTGTAGCTTCTTTTATGATGGACTTCAGGTTCATTGTAACTCTTTCCATGTGTTGCCCTGATGTGATGTTTCTGTTCTTTACATGAACAGCCTTGTTAAAATAAAACTTAATAATTACTTTCATTAAGTGATTGCTCACACACTGTTTTCATTGGTGTGTGTGTGTGTGTGTGTGTGTGTGTGTGTGTGTGTGTGTGTTAGCCTGAGAGCCTGAATGACTTTCTACTTCCAATTTGCTCACCTTGCTTTTTTATCTGGAAAATAACATAAAACAAACATTTGTTCCCCTCTGTGTTAGTCTGTTAAAATCCTAGCCAAACTAGAAATGCCTTGAAACATCCTTGGATTTTGAAGTATTTTAGAGGGGTGTAGGTTTGTCTGTGTGTCTTCTGTGTATGTGTGTCTGAGTGACATTCATGCACATCTTTGGGCACAGTATTATAGTGTGAGGTCCCAGCAGGAGGCTGCTTTCTTGCTTGTCCTGGGGACCACAAGTTAATAGGCAATAGCTTGATTCATAGAGATGCTTTCTAGTTTAACTTAACATTGCTGAGCTTTTTAAATTTTGATTTTCCAGAAAACATTCTCATGAGGGTATTGAACTTTCTTATAAGAGGTATTATGTTTACTTCTTGCTCTGACCCACGTATTCAATTTCAGAGTTTTGAGGTTATAATTATTAAGAGATGGTGTTTACAAAACAAATTTTAGAGATGCAGACACCCATAAAGATTACAGAGTTCAATCATCTAGCCTTACAAATGAAGAAGGGCATCATCCTTGTTTATTGGCTCATCTGTAGAAGAGGACACAGGGATAGACCAACCCCACTGCACATCAGGAGCCCTTTCCATAGACAACACTGCTTTCTTTTCCTTTCTGCAGACCATTCCTGACCTTAATTCTTTAGGCTATCAGAGAAGCTGAAGAGCATGAAACCCCCAAAACTGTGTCTCATTTTCTAGCTTTCTTTTTAAACCAGTGTCCTCAGTGCACATCAACCTGACTGCCTTAAACAGACACTAGGCTACTGATAGAAGTTCTCCAGGCAGATCTTTATTTAATCCCTGTTTGCTAGAACCCTCATTCCTTCTAGATAGTTATTGGGCAATATTCTCTTGAGCTGTCTCTATTTCTTAATTACTTTATTAATTATAATTACATAAATTGATCTCATTGACATTCTAAATCTGACTCACCATGGAAGTCTATCTAATATTCACCAGCAATGCTGGCAAAGTAGATGCCTTATTACTTCCATTATGCAGACTGCTATCACTAAGAGCCAGATGTTTAGTGGAACTGGCCTTTATTTTAATCATAATTAGAATATCTTTTTAGCCTTTCCTGATTGCTTAGACACACAGGAGACTTATCAGTTCATTTCCATCCTGCCTTCACCTTTTTATCTTAAAAACAGGACACCACCACCACCCACCTCTGCTCAGTCTTGTGGTAATCTTTATTTGCATTTCAAAGTAATTATGGAGAAAACAACAAGAAGGCAATTTTCAGTTCATCCAGAGAATTTTTTCCTTGCAACCATGAATGCTGTTGGCCTGAAGCCTAGTTTGAAAAAAAAAAAGTCAAGTTTGGAGGTGTTTGTTTCCCTTCACGGCAAAGTACATCAGTATGATCCCCATCTTTCTTCCCAGACCTTACTTAACTTTTATTAGGCAACAAGAGTAAATAGATTCAAATGTATCCATTGACCAAAATTTCATATACTACGTTGTGTCTTTGTATTATAAGTTGTTGATTGGTAAGAAATTAGAGGCAATGACTTGTATCTCTATAACAAGTAGAAAATGAGAATTAGATAATCCCTATGTGTATAGTTTGGGGGGAAAGTAAGAAAATGAGAATTAGATGATCCCTATGTATATAGATTAGGGGGAAATAGCCACAATTTCATGTTGAACTATTCATCAGTCCTCATGACTTCCATAAGGTTTTATAGTTCAGGTCTTTCCTTCAAATATTCCCTTCTTTTTGGCTTCATCCCCATGTAACTTTATTTGTTAAATACTTCCTTATCCTTGAAGACACAGAATGAACATCTTTTTGGGGGGAGAGACGTCTTCACGAGACCTGTCACACAGCCGATCCTTCCTATTGTGCGTCCCTCACTGCTGCATTTGTTTGTGTATTTCTTTTTCAGTGTGAGTTCTTCAGTGCAGGAGTTTGTACTTTTACTTCTTTATCTCCAGTCTTTAATGCATTATCTAGCTCATAGTGGATTTTCAGTGAATATTAATGTAGCAGTCACATGCCCTTCTGAGATTCCACCATTAAACATCAGAAGCCAGTTGTTGCCCAATCAACGCTTCTTTCAGCCAGCCTACTAGTACTCTCTGCCCAGTCTTGGAAACAGTTGAAGCAGGCTGAAAATCATCATCTTGTGCAATGTGAAAACAGTAAATAAAGCATGCAGTCTACAGTTTTGTAACAAAATGGGCAAGGTGGTGATGATTTGAAAGTAAACTAACCTTACTTTAAATTTTATCCTTGTTCCAGGTTTGACTTGGGATAAAGTTAATTGACTTGAAAACTCAAAATTTTGTGAATAGTAATGAAAATTATTATTTATAATAACATAGAAACTCACCCAAATTTTTTGCGAGGATTAAATCACATAATGTGTGTAAATTCGGACTTACCCATAGCCATTGGCATGCTGAAACTCAATAAATGATGGTTGTTTCAATCATTGTTCCCATTGCATTAATCTCTAGAAGGCATAGGCAGTCAGTCAGCAGTGTGTATTCATTGCCTTCGGGTAAACAAGGGACTCGTACAGTACAAGACTCCTTATCCTATACACAGAATAAAGAAAAATTTAAAAATCATATTTATTTATCTAGTGTGTATCGGGGGGGGGGGACATGCCACAGTATGTGTGTGTGTGTGTGTGTGTGTGTGTGTGTGTGTGTGTGTGTGTGTAAGAGGACAACTTACAGGAGTCAGTTCTCTCTTTCTACCAAACACAAGTCTTTAGCCTTGGCAGCGGGCACCTTTCTCCAGTGAGGCATCTTCCCAGCCCAGAACACAGAAATTTTGGTGAGGAGCCATTTTCTCAATTCCTCTAAGAATGGTAACTTAGTTCCATTTTTTTTTTTTTTTTTTTTTTTTTTTTTTTTTTAGCTGAGGATCGAACCCAGGGCCTTGCGCTTGCTAGGCAAGCACTCTACCACTGAGCTAAATCCCCAACTCCTCCATTCTTTACCTAGGAGACAAGTAAACTCATTAGATACCAAGGTTGCCTGACAGCAATTGAAAGCAATAGAGTGATCTCACACTCTGGCCCAGTTTCAGAATGATAGAAATGTAATTTTTAAATCATAACTAAATTTTCATGACAATTAAGATCATCTTGTACTTGCATAAAGTGAAAGAGGATTTTATTTCTATAGCTCTCCTGACTGTTGTATTTCTAAGGTAGAGGGAACAATTTTTTGTTGGAAACACCATTGAACTGGAGGTCACATTGGTTCACTGACTGGGATAACTTCCAACAGTCCTTATCCACAAAGATTCTGATTCTTGAATGAGGATGAAACCTGTTATGTTGACTCAGACTATTCTCACAGTCTTAAATGACCACTCACATATGGAGGTAATTGAAAAGTTACAGAGGCCCACAGAAATCTTTGGTGTTGCTGAGTGGTATTTCTGCTTTATTGCCACCCTCCTTCCTTACCAACTGGCCTTACAAAGCCTTCTCTAACAGCTCCACCAGTTTATAGTGAAGAAATTTACTTAAATGTATAAACTGTGTTCTTGTGAGTCTGGTTGCTGTGTGTCTGGACTTGCCTTTGTATTTCCATGGACTAGCAAAGGCTCACTCTTGTGATGCAACTGCTAACTTTCCTTAAAAAGCAGAAGGTTAAAAATCCAAGGCATACATCAGCTCAGTCAGGCCACTTACAAGCTCCCAGACAACAGGGAGTTTTCTAGAGACCCAGAGAATTTTGTACTGCTCACAACAGAATTAGCTTCTGATTTATCTGTCTGTCTGGGTTAGAGGCACAAACATGAGTTTCCTCCTTCTTCTCCTCCCTCTTTCTTCTCCTTTACTTTTTTCCCTTGTTTGTTCTTTATTTTTGTTTTCTTTCTTTCTCTCTTGGATGTGTTCTATGTGTACAATTGAGTTTCCATTTGCCCTCTACTCCCCCCCTTATTCGCATCTTCACCCCCCCCCCCAGCGCAACCTTTAGACATCTGTGCATCCTGTCTTCCTGACTAACAGAAATCAAAGCACACGCCAAGTCAGCCAGTGACCCCACTAAAGAGGTCACACATTATCAGTCTTTTCTATTAACCCACCGATGGAGGGGAAGAACAGTTGCAGGACCTCCAACAGCATCCAACACTTTCTCACTTAAGACTTGAGTTATATCTCCCTTTCTGCCAGACAAGACCTGCTCTTCATTTCCAGCCAAATGCTCCTGACTCAGTAACCGCCAGACACACATCTCAGGCTTCATTAGCCTGCTTCTCCACTTACCTTAACCTTTCTTTTCACATCACAGGAACATGAAATAAAACAAAGTCTATCACATTCTTACAGTCCCTCCTCTTTCTTGACAATTGGACTCCTGGAGCTCCACCTGGGGCCTGGCCGAGGATCTCTGCATCCACTTCCATCATTTATTGGATGAGAGTTCCAGCACGACCATTAGGATGTTTGGCCATCTGATCACCAAGACTGGAAAAGCACAGGGACACATAGCCAAGCAAATGGAAGCACATGAATTATGAACCAAAGGCTGAGGAGCCCCCAGCTGGATCAGGCCCTCTGGATTAGTGAGACAGTTGAATAGCCTGAACTGTTTGGGAGGCATCCAGGCAGTGGGACCTGGACCTGTCCTTAGTGCATGAGCTGGCTGTTTGGAACCTTGGGCTTACACAGGGACACTTTGCTCAGCCTGGAAGGAGGGGACTGGACCTGCCTGTACTGAATCCACCAGGTTTAAATGAATCCCCATGGGAGTCTTGGCCCTGGAGGAGATGAGAATGGAGGGGAGGGGCTGGGGGGAAGGTGGGGGGGGGGGCGGGAGGGGGGAGGACAGGGGAACTCCATGGCTAATGTGTAAAATTAAAACACAAATATAATAAATTTTTTTTAAATGAAAAAAACAAACAAACAAACAACAACAACAACAAAAAAAACAAAGTCTATCCCTAACCTGAAAGCTATCTCCAATTGTTACCTGCTCTTAAAAGAAGTTAGTTTTCTCCAACAGAATCTCACTGGGTATACAAACCAAGTATACCCCATGTCCCACAGTAGATGGCCAACACAAAACAAACTCAATGGTGTTTTTAGAGGTATTTTTTGTCTTGTAATGCTTTTTCTGACATTTTTATTTTTCTTTTTTACCTACAAGACTTTTGCTTCTGTATTATGTTTCAGAATTTTGTGTGCAAATATGTGTGCCCTGTGTTTATTATGTGTTTCCCATGCTTTTTCTTCAGATCTTCTTTCTTTTCTTCTGTTCATTTGTTTTCCCTACTCAGGATTTTTTTTTAATTTTTATCTTATCTTATTTTATAATTATTATTATTCTTTCTTTTTTAAAAGATTCCTATTTATTTTCTAATGAGAGAAAGCAAGAAAGGATATGGACTTGCCTAGGTGGGGAGGTGAGGAAGAGCTGGGAAGAGTTGGGAAGGGGAACTGTATTCAGAATATGTTGTCTGAAAAAAAAAAAAAAAAACTATGTTCAATTAAAAGAAGAGAATTGCATTCCTGCAGGCTGAGGCTGTAAATTTCTCTGGTGACCCCTATAGAGTGTGGGCTCCCTGTCCAGTTTCCCTGGGAACTGCCACTAGAATCAGCAAAAGCAGCACTGAGTGTTTCTACATTGCTGCTCTACATCAGACACAGAACTCAGCAGCACTAGTGTGCTCCAAGCAGACACTTTCCATACCTGACATGTTTGGTTGATCCAACCATTTTAAGGATGCTGCTGCTGGCATTGAGTCTTCCTTGGATTGTAAATAACTTATTCAAGGGTTTCTCTTTTTATTACATCCATCTCAGAACAAGTTGCTAATGTTCTTATTAACAGTTTATACTCTATGCAAAATAGCTCCTGTACAGAAATTGTGAAGCTGAATTCTGAAAGTGTAATTATTTTGGAGGATGTATTCAAGTATGTCCTGGAATCTGAACATCTCTACCTTTTAAAGACATGGTTTTAATTATTAAGTGAATTACCCACAGTGAATTACCCATTTGTTCTCCAGAGTCTTGGTTATTTCTGCCAAAGAATGGTGAGTCAGGGATGTCCAAATGGCCAGGACATCTGCTGTAGAAGGATTGTATCCATTAGGCTAAGCTGTATGAGGCTGGTATTTGACATCTGTGTCTGAGGACTGCAGTTCTCCTTTGATAGGAACTACCTAGACTTATTCCTGAGGCTCCTTTCCCCTGGGCTGTGCCAACAAGGAGTGGAGGCTACAGGTACATTTCTCTCTGTCCATGAAAAATGGTCATGCTGATTCTCTAAGGACTCTCACTAAATGAACAATGTTCTAATTTTAGATCGTTCTTCCTGTGCTAGAGATTGAACCTAGGGTCTGTGCATGTCTGGCAAGTACTCTCCCACTGAGCTACATCCCTAGCCCAGGTTTGGGTTTCTAATTGGCACATCTCAACAGCTTGTTACTTCATATTTGCTTCTCAGCCCTTTCTAAAAAAAAAGGGGGGGTGGCCTCTGTACCTAAAGGGGGCAATCAAAAATCATGATTTTTTTTCAGAAGCCTCTGACAATCAGCACAGAATGTCAGTCATTATATAAATGTTCTCTTATGGTGTCCCAAGGGATTCCCTTTCAATCGAAGTTAATTGAAACAAAATGCAGTGAGAATTATGCAAATCTAGTTTGCAAACATTCAAGATTTTCATGACTTCATAACACAAAGGAAATATGTAATATGTATTGCATCTTGTGTACAGGACTCCAGTTTTCTGTGAGAATGGAGCTTTCTTAATGGTATGTGGACCCTAGAGTGACTATGAGGAAAGGTGAAGAACTCATGTGTGCTCAGCAACGGTTAAAAAAATTAAAATAAACAGCAGTAACTTCTCCATCCATCTTTCAATCACTCTGACTCATGTCTGTTTACTGCCTCCCAGGATTATATTACAATAACAAAACAAGAGGAAGTAGCCTTATAAGTTATCTAGAACAATGGTTGTCAACACTTGTAAATCATGCAAAAGTCATGGACCCTCTCCTCACAAAGTAAAATTGTATATTTACCAAGTTCCACACTTTGCATCTGAACTTAGAAGCTTTATAAAAAGCCTGTCTAAAATCTGAAGATGCCCAGTTGAGGACCTACCTAGGATCCTATCACCCTGTTTCACAGTGGAAAACGGGGAGGTGAATTGACTTGCCCTAGTCTATAAAATATCTAATTGTAAATTAGAGAGAGAGAAAAAGAGGGCTCAACTCAGTTCAGATGATTATAATTCCAGTTCTGTTTTCTGCTCCCTTGAGTTGTGTGCCCTGTTTTCTCTCTTGTCTGCAGAATCCCATAGAAATAGAATAACTGAGAGGAGCTGACAGAGGGAAGCCATTGTGCCCCATGGCTCAGTTAACTATAGGGAGCACGCCAGTCGTATGAGTGGTCCTGTCCAGATGCACGAAAGATGAAGCTCATTAAAACATATTGCCAAGCCATTTGCACATTTCTGTAGACTAATCTGTCCCTGCTTTCTTGTGGCTTACTCTCCTGGCTCCTGTGTGCTCACCAGGTCTGCCTTCTCTGGTTCTGTTCACCTTCTACAGGAAGCTAGCTGAATGAAAGGTCAGAGTTCAAGGAAGTGATGCCATTGACAACATTAAGTATTTAATGAATCTTAAGCTTTATCCTGGCAGTGAACCAAGTTACCATCTCTGCCCGGTGGGTTTGTAGCAGAAACGTCACTGATTTGGAAGGTGTTTTTAGCGCAGAGATTAAAACCTTGTCCAACTGGTTTTGTGTCTCAAAGACTAAGTGATAAAGAGGGAAGGAAGATAGGAACATGACCTTTCAGGGGACAGAGGGGATTCTCTTTCTTTTATGTCACATTGTCGACAAATGCAGAAGGCCCAGCAGTCTTTCCTGAGCCTTGGTCCTTCTGTGGAAGCCCCTTGCAGTTACTAATCAGTGTTGGGATGAAAGATCTGAGTCAGGGAGGCCTGGTCTCCTCACTGTAAAGAGGAAATGTGAACATTCTGGACACTGTAAGCAAGAGATCAATAAGTCTCCCAGAAGTCAGCCAGCCAGCAACCCTCTGCACTCCATACACTTCACATAATAAGTTCCTCAGCCACCTGGGCAGCTGACTTCGCTTTTTCTTGTGAATATGTTGGGCAATGTTCCTAGGTGAATTGTTATTGCACATAACCTTCAATAATTTTGTCTGGGTAGTTTTCTTTAAATTGATGTGTGCCTTTGTTTTCTTTTCTCCAATGTGTATACTTTGCTTAGTCCTAAATAGACAACTAGAATAGTTGACTGTCAGTAGTCAGGTGGATAAACAAGCACACAATGGGAAAATCATTGTGCACTCTTAAAACCATTTTAATTACAGAGTGTGTATACCTTCTCTTGAGAGTCTTTGACCCTAGAGGTCCTGAGGATTGAGGTGTGAGTTCAGGCTTGGGGACAGGGCAACACATGGAAACTGCAGAATGCCCCGAGTCACACTCTGAGCTGCTGACTGTGTTTAAACTCCAGCTCCCAAATCCTGCTGGGCCATCCCCCACCCTCCTCTGCTGAGGCTGGTATTTGTGGTGAAGGGGTCTCTTCCAGTTTCAGTCCTGTTGGTGTGATAAAACACTCTGACCAAGAACAACTGGGGGGGGGGGGAAGACAGTTTATTTGGCTTTCAATTCCAGAGTCCATCAAGGTAGGAACTTGGAGGTAGGCCTGCCTGTGTTTCCACACAGTACTACCTCTGATCAAGAGACTCACTCACACCTAAAGAGGCATTCCAGGAACTGTGGGAGATGCTGCTTGATGGCTGACAGGCAGTCTTATGCTCAGCTTTTGAATACAGGTCAGAAGTACCTTCTCCTATGGCACTTCCCACAGTGGGCTAGACCTTCTTAAGTCAATTAATACTGAAGATAATCTCCTACAGGCATGCCCAAAGGCCAACCTGATCTAGGCAATACCTCAGTTGAAATTCTCTTCCAAGATAATTCTAGGTTATATCAAGTTGACAGTTAAAACTAACCACAGCAACGAACAATCAGTCCTTCATTCTTTTTGGTTATACAGCTCTGTCTTCTGGTTTGGCCACCATCTGCTCTGTCCTCTCCAGCCCAATTATTTCCTATTGGCCACTATCACTTGGCATGTTTAATTCCTGCTTTGGTTGCCATTCGCCTTCCTGCCCTGAAGGTCCTGGGGCTTGGTTTGCCAGTTTTATAGGGGAAGCCCATGTCTTTGTATAGAGCCTCACTTTGACATTCTGATTCCATTAACACCCCATTAGCTAAGTGCATACCTCATTTACCCTTCCTCCTTCCTCAGCATGAAGCAAAGACCCAGTTAACAGGGCTCTGGAGCTCAGGGATCCTTGTCTCTGCCTGAACTTTTAGGACTCACATGTACCCAAGATTCAGTGATCCTTACAGGGTGTCCTTGATAACTTGTCTTCACAGATGAAGAGCCCTGTGTTTAGAGAAGAGGCCTATTAAAACAAACAAACAAGCAAACCTCACAATAACCGGCCTTTTTTTCTCCTGATCTGATGTAGATGTTCTGTGGCTAGACTAGTGCCTGGCCTGCAGGGATGGCTGGACTACCTCCTCTTTGGCTGGGGCCATGATGAAATGGAATGGGAGTCATGCATAGCTTTCCTAGTTCTTTGATTCTGCAGTCTTCTTGGGCAATGTATAACTGAGACCAGCATCTGCCCAGTCCTGACCTGGCAGCCTCGTGGTGTGAGGTAGGGCCAGGGACCAGATCCAAAGCTGAGGTGCCTTCCTGCCTTTTTTCTGCAGCCTGAGGCTAGCTGTGAGTCCACATTTGGACTGCCCAAGCTTTTTGTGGTGAGAAATCAGTTTCTGCATGAAGCACTAGTGAAGTGTGTGTGTGTGTGTGTGTGTGTGCGTGCGTGCGTGCGTGTGTGTGTGTGTGTGTGTGTGTGTGTGTGTGTTGTGTTTGCATATGTGTAGCTCTGGCAACTTGGCAGGCTGCTGCTGTGTCTGTTTTAATAGGTACATGAGAGAGGACAGTCTAAGGCCTTGTTGCTGAGCTGTGTGGCCGCAGCTGCAGCACTTAGCTTTTCTAAGTCTTATTTATTCTTGTCTAAAAAATATTCGTGAAGTAGGAGCCTCAATTATGAGGAATAGACAGGTCCTGTCCAACAAAAAGCTCTGATTCCCTAAATCTACAGACTGGATTTTTAAATAGAAATTTCTGGCTTTTAAATTCCCAAATCTTAAATCTATTCCACACAATCGTCACTGTTATCAAATTTATTTTGTCAAGAAAAGAAAATTGAAGTATACTTTAATAGGTTAAAGTCTTTTCCATATCAAAGTGTAAGAATTGCTATACTCTTTTTAAAAATCAGATTAAAATTCTCTCATGCAATCAGTCATTTTTGAAAGTCGGGGGCTCCAAAGGTTGTGAGACATTTTTGAAGGATGTCTAGCCAGCAAACCTGGAGAGATTTCCTTCTTAGTTGGTTACAGCACTTCTCAGCTGTTTACTGTTCAGGACAGACAGAATAAAGGCTCTTTTCTTAAGCCCTCTTAGCTCTACTTATCCCAGTACAAATGAGGTAAGGTGGCCTGGTTTTCGTGACCAGGGAACTCATGTCCATGTGTCAGTTCATAACAGATTCATTTTTAGAGAACTGCCTTAGAGGAGCCTGATACTCAGCTACTGGGTTAGGGTTGGGCCAGGATTAGGGCTAGAGGCCAAGGGTTAGAGGGTTAATATTAGAGGGTTAGCATTGGGCAAGAGTTAGGTTTTGAGGGCAAGGGTCAGAGGGCAAAGGTTAGAGGGTTAGAGGGCAAGGGTCAGAGGGCAAGGGTTAGAGAGTTAGGGTTGGAGGGTTAGGGTTACAGGGCAAGGGTTAGAGGGCAAGGGTTAGAGAGTTAGGGTTGGAGGGTTAGGGTTACAGGGCAAGGGTTAGAGGGCAAGGGTTAGAGAGTTAGGGTTGGAGGGTTAAGGTTAGGGTTGTTGTCACTGTCCGCCCTATGTTTCTATATAAAAGTCACCCCAGGGTCCCGTCACTGACTTCCTTCAACAGTAATACTAGTACTATATTATCAGGTAGGTAAGAAACAAGACCCCTGTAGCCCTTAGAAGGACCTTTTCTAGAATCTTGATTAAATAATGCTCTATACAAATTCTGGGAGAAAACTGCTACCCCACAGTTCCAGCATCACAAATGTCTACTCAGCTACCCAAGTCTCTTTTACTTTCAGATACAGTTTCAGTAACTCTTCTTAACAAGGTTGATTCTGGCGAGGTGGTGGTGGTGCACTCAAGAGGCAGAGGCAGGCAGATCTCTGAGTTCAAGGCCCACCTGGGCTACAAAGTGAATTCCAGGAAAGGTGCCATAATAATGACAGATCTGAAGGAGCAATAGCAGTATATTCTCCTGCTTCAAAGGCAGTTGAGTCTCATCCTTTGGATTTCTTGTCTTCCTCACAGTCCTCATCATCTGCCTTCCATTTTAGAAGATTTCATGTCCCTTTTATGTCAGGCTAACAACAGGTTTTCCTGCCAAGACCAGGTTTTCCATCCAGCCTCCCTCTTTAAACACCAGCCCCCTCTGCCAGGATATTTGTCTTTTAGGCTTTAGGTTTATTGGTTTCCTTTAAATTCAGTAACAAGAAGTCTACCTCTGACTTACCCTCCTTATTCTCTTGACCGTGTCCTCTGTCTTCTTTTATTTCATATAGACTTCGTGAAAGGCTGACCTATACTCAGCAAGACTGTTTCATGTGCTAGTCATTCAGTTTGCAGCCTCTACACTCTAACTTCTCTAGTCAGGCCACCTGTACTCTTCAAATCCTAAAAGGAGAGTGGCTGCTTTGGGCTTTGTGGGGCAGCACACTTCTGGGGCATGTGGCTCTGTTGGTTAAATGCTCCACTGCTCCACAAAGTATTATGCTCTTGGTTTGTCTCATTTGTTTCTGTTCCCTTTCACTGTGGATTCCTCTCTTCTATCTACCACCAGCATTCAGGGGGCCCAGGTGTTTGCTTCAGACCACGTTCTTCTCAGTACTGACAGTCTTGTTGGGTGAACTTCTGCACACAACATTTCAATGACTGTCTGTATGCTAATGACATCACCATTTACACCAGCCCACCCTCCCCTGAGCTTCAGACTCAGCAATCCCGTCACCTCCCACGTGTTCTATTCTATTTTATTTTTATTTTTGGATATTCTCCAGACATGTGGCTCTGTTTCTCAAAAGGCAGAAGTAGCACTTTGCTCCATCTTCAAACTGTGTTTGTTTTTTGTTTTTGTTTTTGGTTTTTGGTTTTTCGAGACAGGGTTTCTCTGTGTAGCTTTGCGCCTTTCCTGGAGCTCGCTTTGTAGACCAGGTTGGCCTCGAACTCACAGAGATCTGCCTGCCTCTGCCTCCCTAGTGCTGGGATTAAAGGCGTGCGCCACCACCGCCCAGCGTCAAACTGTATTTGTATATACTTCATTTTCAATCATCTCTATTTGTCAGTTTTTCATCCATGAATACAGTTATAAAATGTTAGACTTCCTCCATCACCCTTGCAGGAAGCTGATCCCCCCTTTTCTGTCTCTCAGATTCGTTCCTTCCATTCCACTCTCACCATCCATACACTGTCAGTGTTGGGCCTTCTCTGGCCCACTGCCGCAACCACCTGGCCCGGATTTCTGGATTTGCTCCCCTGTGTCCCCATCATTCGAGAGCTGCTGGACAACTCCTGTCTAAATCCATCCAGAATCTTCCAGGGAAAGTCTCACTCCTTTTCTAGCATCCACTATCCTGTTCCGTAAGCACGGAGTCCAGCTGCTTTGCATGCCTCACCGTGACTGAAGTAACACTCAGCCAGTGGTACTCTGTTCTTTCTGTTCTTTGCTTCCTCTTTTGCTAATACACATGTTTTGCTATAAAGACTTAGGTTGGTATTATGAGTTTCAAGTTCCTTCTACAATACTTATTAGAACCTGCGTGCTTGGGTCCATAGAAAAGGCAGTCTACAGTTAAACACCCACTTTAGACGTTTTATTCATCAACACAGTCAGGAGTATTGGGCATGCATATAGTACTCATGTGTACCATGTGATTAAAAATTTGCCTAGCATTGTAGATTTCACATCCATGCTCCTCAGAACCCAGATGCACTATCTGTTCTGAAGCATGCACTGCCCTCTAGTGGCTCTCATTGGAAGGACACATCCAATCCGCAGTATTTACATGACGACGGATGTTTCCTATTACAATTATTTTTCCCCAAACATGCTTTGAATAATAGCAAATTTTAATTAGCAATATTTTTACGTAATTAAAGAAATTTTTTGAGTCGGTACTAGTTGTTTAGGCTTGTAATCCCAGATGTTTGGGATGCAAAGATGTAAGGACTTCAAGAGCAAGGTAAACCTGGGAAAAACAGTGAGACTGTCTAAATACTAAGTCAAAAGAGGGAAAGGGGCAGAGCCGGGTGGTACAGTTCTTGCCTGGTGTGCATTAGGCCCCAGAATCAACTTCTAGTATTTTCCTCACAACTCAGCCCAAGAGCAGTTTTGAAGCAAACCGTACATTTGTTCTCAAAGAATGCTTAGTTTGGAGTTAGGAGGCTAGTTCTCATTACTATTCCCCTTCTGACACCCAAGGACTTAGAGCTCTTGTTATCTAATCAAGGGAAGTCTTACCTGAGTTGTCAGAAAGTATACTTAGGGAGTAAAGTGTAGAGTTTTTATTCATTCCATAAATATAACACACTAGGACCATGGAAGCCACAAGATTCACATTGCTTGACTGAGATCCCAGGTTTACACTTGATATCTACAACATTAAATGAACAGTGTATCAAAGCACACATGACCTTGGGGAGTTGATAAATTTAAACCTGATGTTATAAAAACCTGAAAATAAAACTGAACTGAAGCAAAAGTAAAACTTGTGCTTTGGAGCTTTTAAGAGTTTGTTCTGTGAGGAGAGCAAAGCACAGTCACTGTGACAAACCACAGAGTCTGGTGAAAATGCCACTTAACCCCAGTTGTCGTCTTTGGTTTTCAACCAAGAGAAGGAAAATGATAAAAGCCAAATATAACTATGATATAGCCACACAACCCTGATTGATATGATGTAGAATTATGTTTATTGTGATTTATGGTTTTGCTATCAAGTGACTTTAGAGAATTTTCTAGTATTATAGAGCAAGGGTAAATTGTTAGAACACTGCTAAAGAATATTGAATTATGTTCATAGATACACTGATAGGAAAACACCACAAAGCCAGGAACACAGCAACTGGGGGTCAAGGTGTGTCCATTCCATTGCTATGCTACTTGGCTGCTCTGAAATGCATGTAGCCACATCTGCATATGAGGCTCATAATGCTTGCTTGTGTGGAGTGTCACATTAGCATCCTGCTTGGCATCCTCCTTGTGAGACTCTGCTAAGATCAAAGCTGTCCTGCTGTGTTGGGCCAAGAGCAGCCTGGATGCAGGGACACTTCTGTTCACTGTCTATGACTTTGTAAATCCTCCAGGCAGTACCAGAGACCTGGGACTGAGAAAGTATTTCAAACGTTTTAGGAACCAATAAAACTGCTGCTTGACATTTTCTTTCCCATGTTTCCAAAGCTATGAGGAAAGATCTTTCCCTCCCTCCCTCCCTTCCTTCTTTCCTCCCCTCCCTCACTCCCACCCTCTCTCCCTCCCTTCCTCCCTCTCTTCCTTTGTCCCTCCCTTCCTCCTTTCTTTCTTTCTTTCTTTCTTTCTTTCTTTCTTTCTTTCTTTCTTTTCTTTCTTTCTTTGTTTCTTACTTTCTTTTTTTCTTTTCTTTTCTTTCTCTCTCTTTCTTTCTTTCTTTGTTTCTTTTCTTTTCTTTTTTTCTTTTCTTTCTTTCTTTCTTTCTTTCTTTCTTTCTTTCTTTCTTTCTTTCTTTCTTCCACCACCTCCTCCCCCATCTTGTTGCCCTTCTTGTCTCAGTTTCATGTACTCAGAACCACTTGTTGAAGGCACTAAAAGTAACTTTTTAAAGAAACAAGAAAAGAATGGACAGACATTATGGTGTTCACCCATATTTTCAAGCCTGAAATTTACAGCACAAAAGTTGTTTGACTGATACGGTTAACACAAATCTCAGTAAAAGCAAACTATTAGACTGAAACGCTGAAAGAGAAACAAAGAAATGAAAATAAAACCCACTTTTGGTTCTGCTTTCATGTTGCAAATACACTTATGCATTTTTGACCTTGGGATCCAATGTGCCAGGTCAAGACTGTACTTGGTTTTGCATAGTTCCTTGTTTTATAACCTAATGCTGTGCTTCACCTTCCTGTTTCACTTGTGCTCTGCTTCATTTATTATCCCCTCTTCTCTTCCTTCTTCGTTTGAAATCCGTGTTTACTATTACAGAACAGTTCCACAAGGTGTAATTACAGTTTTGGTAACTCACAAAGCCTAATAAATATATAAACATAATAAAATGCCTGGACTTTGACTCTGGAGGAGGTCAATTTGATCAATTATTACTTCCTCAAAGATATCTGCTCCGAAGTTTAGTTCAGAGAGATTCAATTTTCCAGAAATAGAAATGGGTCTGAGGTCATCTATTGCCTATTCTTCCTAGATGTGAACTCCTGGATGAGGGTCTTTGGGATAGTAGATGCCCACGCCAGAGGTGGAGTCACTGGAAGTACAGTACAATACCCTGTGCCTGGGAGACTGCCTGGATACTTGTGCCTCAGAGCCTTGGCTCCTGGTTCTTGCTTAGACCTTTGCACCTTGGAAGGCTTCTCTCTTGATCTGTGTGGTAGTTATTGATCTCTTGTGATAGTTATTCTGAGTGCCCAGCTATGGACTATGGGTGCTGTAATCATCAGCAACAGCAATATAACCTGCACTAATTTGTAAATAAAAATGTATCTGAGAGAAAAGGTAGTAACAGCATCTCTCTTAATACTTGATAAAAATAAAAGAGGCCAGGTCTTTGGCTTCATTGGTTCTTAGCAACCATCTTGACTACCATGAGGTGCTGATGCTGTGTGCTTTATAGGCAACTTGATTTGAACAGTGTATGCCAGAAGAGTGGAATCACAACTTTGATACCATACTTCCAACAAAACATGTATATGACCACATGAAAATTATTTGAACATTTTCATGCATTGGTGCATGCATCTGTAAGAGATGCAAAAATGATAAAGTCTTCCTCACTGGGGCTTTTATAGAGGGTCCCAGTTTGCCCTAAAATGTAATTTTGGCTTTTAAAAATTCAAGATATTGCTATTTTCCAATTGTTGGTCGTGATACTATATATGATATATGTGAAATGAAAACTTGATTAAGCTAAAAATCACTCAGTGAGCTGGGGAATCCAAAAGCATAAAAAACTCCACATTCGTTTCATCAGGGAAACATGGCCATGTTGGGGAAAGTCCTAAAATTGAAGTAACTAGGACACAACACAGCATGTGAGCAAGATTGTTAGTTACAGGCAAATAGCAAGCCAGTTCTTATCACTGAGGAAGAACAAAAGTGTGCCCTGCTCAGGTCTGACTTCTGCATCCAACTTGTTAGTGCAACTAGTAGCTGACCCAGCACTGCAGAGAACTCACTGAACCCTGAGAGCTGGGTGTGACTATCTCCCTAGTAGGACTTTCTGGGTAGACCCAATGTTCTTGATAGAGCTAGGAGGAGAGGCTATACTCCAACAAAGAGCAAGTGCCTCACACTCTGTGAATGTGGGATCCTTTACCCTTCATAGAACATCTCTGTACTCTTTTCCTAGAAAAGATGACTGGTTAATCTTTTTAAAGGAGTTGGTATTAAACAAAAGAAAGAAATGTGGCTGAGCTATGTCTTCACTGCCTCAAGTTTATATTTTGCAACTCATAATAACAACAATTAGACAAGAACACAAAATTTTCTAATTTGTGCTGTTGTCTTTCCAGGATCTGGATCAGTTTCAGAAGAAGGGGTGTGCCTTTGTCTCTGGAAACCTCTGCTCCTTTATGCTGAAAACAATGGGTTCTTTCTGCCCTCAACACCTTTGCCAGTTTAATTTGTTTTTTGACTTTGTTTTGAGTTGTGGGGCTCTATTCAGTTTGTTTTTCCTGCTGGTTTTAAATAAGTTAACATAATGATCTTGAGTATGAGTCTCTGAGATTATGAGTTGTCATAATTAAATCAGTTTAAAGGCTCCTCACATACTTTGAAATCCAGAAATACTGATGTTGTGCTCATTCATTCAACTTCACTGTTACAGAGGTCTGCTGTGGATATCGCTCTGTGTAAATAAAGTTCTGATTGGCCAGTGGCCAGGCAGGAAGTATAGGTGAAACAAGAGAAAAGAGAATTCTGGGAAGTAGAAGGTTGGAAAGAGACACTGCCAGCCGCTGCCAGGAGAAGCAACATGTAAAGACACCGGTAAGCCACAAGCCATGTGGCAAAGTATAGACTAACAGAAATGGGCTAAACATAAGAGTAAGAGCTAGACAATGGTAGGCCTGAGCTAATGGCCAAGCAGTTTAAATAATATAAATGTCTATATGATTATTTTATACGTGGGTTGTGGGACTGCTGGGGCTTGGTGAAACTTGGCGCCCAATGTGGGGCAAGAATTTCCACCTAAAACCTGAGAAAAAAAGATTCTAAAATGGAGCTAAAAACAGCTTCCTAGTTGTCTCTCTCAAGTTAGCGGCAGCCTGCCAGTTTGAGCTACTATGGCGGGTTTCTGGCTTGTGCGTCTGACCTGCCGTGTGGCAGGAATGAGGAGTCTACAAGCAGCACTTTGCTCTGCTGCATGGTGGATTTAGCCTTTGAGAGTAAAAGAAAAAAAAAGGGGGGGGGGTCTGGGCTATGCACCGCTTTGATATAACTGCTTCTGATAGTTGATGGTACACATGGCTCCAGACCCAGAGCTGGTGGTAAACTGTACCACCGCCATGTTGGGAAGCTGAGGTGGGCAGAACCAGCAGCCACAGCAGAGCTTCAGTCTTACAAAGATGGATATTACACAGAGGTCAGCTGCCTCCATTTTTCTAGGCCATGGTTAGGTGGAAGATCAAGATAGAAGGGCATGGAAGAAACCAGTTATCAGTTTATGATGGCTCAGAAGCAGAAAATAAAAGAAGAGGCCCAGCGCATGATAGGGTATTAGTGAAGTCCTTTTCAATGACCTCTTCATCAAACCTGGCCCCATAGGATGGTTAGTTTTAATTGTCAATATTACACAATCCAGAGTCACCTAGAAGAAGGACCTAAAGAATATTTGTGAGGGATTACCTTGATTATTTAATTGGCATGGGAGGACCTGCTCACTGTAGGTGGCACCATCACCTGGGTGCAAGGATCCTACACTTATAGCAGAAGTGAGCAGAGGACTAGCACTCTGCTCTTAACTGTGGATTACTGTGATTAGCAGTTTCAGGTTCCTGTAGCTTTTATTCCCCACAAACTATGGAGTGTAACTTGGAACTGTGAGCCAAATAAGCCCTTCTACCTTAAGCAGCTTCTGTCAGAGTTTTTATCATAGGGACAGGCAGCCAAGCCTTCCACTTCTGAAACATTAATCATCTGTCCATAATGCCATCAAATTATGATTCCATCTATGGATTAATACACTAATTATACCATTACCTTCATGATTCAATCAATTCTCCTAAGCCCATCAGTGAGTAACTAAGTCTTAGAGTATGAACCTTTCTGGAGTACTCTTCTTATCCATACCATAATATTCCTAATGACCCAAATACTCATGTCCACCTCATGATACAAAATCCTTTCAAGAGTTCCTGGAGTACCAGTAGTTCTAGAATTGTTCAAAGTTCAAGACAAAAATCTCCTATGATATGCAAAGCAAACTCTTATAAATCCAAAGGGAAAATTAGACTCTTCCATTATAGTACAGTGAACAAGCACAGGCTAAACCCTGCTCTTCCAATGGGAAGTCACTGGAGTACTGTTCTGTGCAAAGATCTTGATTTCATTTTAATAATTGCACCCTCCTGTACACAACTTTCTACAGGCTTTTTTCTGGCCAAACTATTTATCAAATCTGTCTGCTCCCAGCTCTTGCTACAACATTGGCTAAAACTAGTCAGCAATATCCAGGCTACGTCCTGAATTTGGAAGTTCTTTGAAGTTTTCTCTGATAGATTAATTATTTCATCACTTTTAAATTCATCTTCACTGAGTATAGGTGGAATGTATGAAATATAGACAAATTCTTTCAAATAGTATAAAGCAATTGGTCTCTAGTCCAATCCTCAATAATGTTTGTTCCCATCTGAAACCTTGTGGGTTAGATGTTTTCATCCACATTCTTATCAACAATTGGGACTTCTGAATTTCCACCTTTCTAGACTGGTGGTTCTCAATCTTCCTAATGCTGTCACCCTTTAACTTCCCCAACCATAAAATTGTCTTCATTTCTATCTCATAACTGTAAATTTGCTACTGTTATGAATTGTAATATAAATATCTGAGTTTTCTGATGGTCTTTAGGTGACCCCTATAAAAGGGCCAGTTGACCCCCAAAAGGGGTCATGATCTACAGGTTGAGAACCCCTGTTCTAGATCATTCTCTAAACTTCAAAGTCCTTCAGTCAGTTCCTGAGGCTACTGGGCCACACCATCAAGTCATCACAGCTACAGTGATACTTCTTTAAACCAATATTTCATTTATCATGTTTTGTCACAGATTCTTGAAAAAGAAGAACTTGATAGGAGAAAAGATTTGCTTTTACTTATAGATTCATGTGTTTAGGTTCATGGTCT
This sequence comes from Onychomys torridus, assembly GCF_903995425.1. Lineage (NCBI taxonomy): Eukaryota > Metazoa > Chordata > Mammalia > Rodentia > Cricetidae > Onychomys > Onychomys torridus. The sequence goes on along the minus strand of NC_050457.1, from coordinate 547,436 downwards.
CTTGGCTCTGTTGCTAAAGGCCTGAAGTAAGCCTCAATACTATAGTGGGAACATATGACAGAGGATGCAAGGCTGCAGGAAATTAGAGAAAGAAAATGGCCCTGGACAGTGGAATGCTTCCTCCAACCATGCCTCACCTGGGAAATATTCCTTCACCTCCCAATATTATCAGATTATGAATCCATCACTGGACTAATCCATTAATTACCTAGAGTCATCATGATCTAATCACTTCTCAAATTCCATCTGTTACAAGCACACTTTTAACACATGAGCCTTTTGAGGGAATATTTCATACCTCAACTATATATATTAGTGAATGAGTAATAGTAAACATTATAAGAACAGAATAACTATAATTTATATACAATATCTAACATCACTACCTATGTCCAGGGAAGGATTATTGAATATTCTGAAGTGCATTGAAATGAAAAGCAAAACTTAACAAAAATAGTTTAGTGGAGAAAATTCTGAACCTAAATAGTGTGTGTGTGTGTGTGTGTGTGTGTGTGTGTGTGTGTGTGTGTGTGTGTTTCTTACTGAGTAGTGAACCCAGGACCTCACACATGCTAGGCAATAAAGTACTCTATCACTGAACTACATTCCTAGCCTTTTTTTGTTACTTTTTCATTTTGAAACAGGGTCTTAAGTTACCTAGGGTAGGCCTTGAACTCATTTGGTAGCCCTGGTAGGCCTCTTGCCTCAGCTTAAAAGTAACTAGAATTCTAGGCTTATAGAATTATGAGTGTCATTAGGCACTCATTGTGTTTCCAAAACTCTAAGCTTTATAATCTTATATACAGGTAGATAATTTTTATGCAGCATGTAAATAAATGATCATGATTCTCAGTGTTAGTGGGAATTACTTGTATTTTAAATTGCTGCCAGCAAAAAACCAGAAGTTTGTGTCTTTTTATTCATTCTCTTGCCATTAAAATGGCTTACCATACATTCATTTCCTGTTCAAAACAATAGCCTAAAAATTTTAGTCTTTCTCTTGTTTTGTTGTTTTAGTCAATGATTAAAATAGTTTGAGGTTCAAGCTACTATGTGCATGCTTTCCTGAAAGCCATCCTGAAGACTGGATGTGAATAACAATTTTGTCTCAGAGTTTGAAGTCTCATTATTGGAAGTGACTAGGTAACAACTTACAGTATTCCATTTACTCACGTCCTCAAATCATCTATGCCATAATAGTCTGAATGTTTTTCTTTTAAATAAAGCTTGTTTATTGATAAATTTTACATAATCAGAACTTCTACAGATAACTTCAGGTGGGAAACCAGTATTTCCTACCTCAATAAATGGTGACTATAAAAAGAAATAATGACCAATAAACTATTCAATTCAAGCTAGAAATTTGAACCTGTAAGGCATTGAGTCCATATAGTGTTCTCTTTCTCTCTCCTTTACTCCTCTGTCTGTTTTGTTAAGTTCCAAAAATATGTTAAAGGACCTGGAGAGCTGGCTTATGGTTAAAGGCATGTACTACTCTTATAGAGGGCCCAAGTTCCCAGCCCTACCTGTCAGCCTAGCTCCCAGAGCTTGGGCTCCTTTGGCCTCCAAGACCACCAGCACCTGCAGCACACACATTCCTCCATTTATGAATATTTAAAAATAAATTAAAAAAAAATGTTTTAAAGTTATCCAATAGTGACTTTCTCCAGACACAATGAGATAAAAAGATATTCAAAGGGGAATAACCTCAAAATTTGATGCTATGGCACAGGCATGGACACCTTCTCCTAACCCAAATTATCTTCATATAAAGAAGCAATTTCTCAACAAAACTAACTTAAGTACCCTAAGTGTAGTGTAACAATCATGCTGTGTGTGGTCGGGCTCTCTTTGCAAGTCTTCTTCCCTAGGGTCTAGCTGACTTTGACTAACTGGAGCTGCTGCTGTTGTTCCTCAAGGAATGCCATCCTGGGCACACTTACTGACACAGACCTCATCCTTCAGCAGCTAAGGGAATACCAAAGAAGAGAATGCTAGGCATTTAAATGAGACTTTAGGAAGAAGAGCTTGCTGGTCAACAACATTGGCTGCTCTTGCGAAGGACCTGGGCTCACTTCCCAGTACCTATATGGTGGTTCACAACCAACTGTAACTTCATTTCCAAGGGATCTGATGCTCTCTTCTGACCTTTGAGGGTACCAGATATTCAGATGGTGCACACACACAGGCAGTCAAAACACTCATACACATAAAATAACAGTAAATAAATATCTAAGTGTGATTTTCTAAATAGTGAAAGATTCTCTGAAGTCAACAGTTATTAAACTTCAGCAGATACTGATACCACCTACAGGGCTTTGGAAGAATGTTGTGCTTCAAGATCTTCAGCAGGTTTGCAGCCAGAAAAATTACATTTCAAACAGGTGACTGAGTGAGGCTGCTACTGATGATCTGGAAGGCATGCTATGAAAATCTCCTTAGGAGATCCACTGCAGCCTGGCTTTCTGCTTTCAGTCTTCAAGCCAAGTCCAGATTTCAGGAACACTGGAAAACCTTCCAAGGGGCGAATCCTAATTCTAGAATAGAAAAGTAGCTGGCATATGAATACATTTGTGTCTGCTCTTTTTTTTTTTTTTTTTTTTAATGGACTGGGTGTCCCTATGTAGCCTGGAGTGGCCTGCAACTCAAGCTAACCACAAACTCACTTCTGCCTCTAGAGATCTGGGATGCAGGCATGGCCTTCCCTTCTGTACCTCTCTCTGACCAGCTCCTTCCCAAAAGCTATTCATATGTTTCCCTTTCACTGAGCTCACTCAAGGTTCCCACACTTACACATCTCTAAAACAGGAACTGTTTCATTGTAGTAAGCTTTCTCATTGGACTTTCTTGGACCACCAGCCTGTAGAGACTTACCAATTGTGAAAGCTTGGCCTTTAACTTAGGCTTTTTTTCTAACTAGCTCTTATAACTCAAATTAACCTGCTTCTATTAATTTATGTTCTGCCTCATGACTTTTACCTCTCTTCCATTCTGTACTTGCTCTGCATCTTGCTGGTGTCTCCACCTCTCTTCCTCCCAGAGTCCCCTCTCTCCCTGGAAGTCCTGCCTATTCTCTCTTGTCTAACTATTGGCCATTTAACTCTTCATTAAACCGATCAGAAGGCACCTTAGATAGAGGCACATTTTTATAGTGTAAACAAATACTCTGCAACATTTTCATAGTCACTGTTTGTTACACTACGGACACCTTGAGCCTATGGTGTAGAGAGGATTGTCTGGAATGACATGGCTATGTGCCATGACCCAGTGTGTCAGCCCTATGGAAGTGGAAAAGTCTTGCCTGGGTAAGACTCAGAGAGATGACAAAGCTTTCCTTGGGTCCAAGTGTATGTAGCATATGCAGACAATGTCCACTGTAAACTTCTTCCTGAAGACTCTTATGGCCTGAAAACTTCTCCCTGCAGAGACTTCTACCAAGATTAGCTAAGCTATCCTTCTTGTCAAGCTGTATCTATATGTAATAACCTCAACTTCTTGTTCAGCTGTATTCAATAATCCTGCTTCCTTGTTCAACTGTGTATAATAAATACACTGAGCTTCTAAGGTGCTGTGGCACCTCCATCTGGGAAGTCAGCTTTTCTGTGTCTGTGTGTCTATGTGTCTATGTTCATCCTTTCTTCATTGCATCCTCTAGTTAGGGTTCCAGGACCCACACCATGTAAGGACTCAGCACTATGGAGCCCAGTTGTAGTTGTCCATGGGAACTTTGATTCACTAAGTGCATATGTTGGTATTATAGAGAGATTTTGTTGCATTTTAAATGCCTTTAAAGTTATAATGTTATGCAGGGCAGTGGAGGTGCATGACTTTAATCTTAGCACTTAGGCGCCAGAGGCACGTGGCTCTCTACAGAGCTAGTTCTAGGACAGTCAAGGCTACACTAAGAAACCCTATCTTGAAAAAAAACAAATATATATGTATATATTATATACATATGTATTTATAAAGTCATTGTCACATATATATATATTTATAAATATAATAAATATAAATATACCTAATATTATAAAGTCATTCTGTATGAAGAAAGGAGTGGGGATGTGGCAATAATTTGCTATTGAAGCAAATTATCATTAGAAGAATGATCACAGTTTTTTTCTTAAGAAAAATTTTCCATTCAATTTACACACCACTCAAAGATCCCCCTTTCCTTCTGTCCCCCCAGCCTCCTCCTACCAACCTATCCCCACTCCCTCCACAAGAAGGCAAGTCCTCTCATGAGGAGGCATATCCAATAGAGGCAAGTCCAAAACCTTCCCCCTGCCTCAAGGATGCATTAGGTATCACATCATAGGTAGTGGGCTCCAAAAGGTGGATTCTAATCCCACTGCCAAGCCCCCCCCCCCCACCCAAGCAGATGAAGCTACACAACTGTCTAACCATGCAGAGGGCCCAGCCCAGGCCCATGCAGGTTCCATAGCTGTTGATCCAACTTTCATGAGTTCCCACTAATTTGGTTTGGTCATCTCTGCAGGTTACCCCAGTATGATTTTGATGCACTTACTCATAAAACCCCTCTTCTCTCTCCCCAACTGGACTCCTGGAGCTCTGCCTGGTGCCTGGCTGTGGATTTTTGCATCTGCTTCAATCAGTTGCTGGAGCAAAGCTCCATGATGTGTACAAGTATCACATTTTCTTAATCCATTCTTCAGTTGAGGGGCATTTAGGTTGTTTTCAGGTTCTGGTTATTATGAATCATGCTGCTATGAACATAGTTGAGCATGTGTCCCTGTGTTATGATTAAGCATTCCTTGGGCATGCATGTAGCTGGAGTTTTCCTGTGTCCACCTGGCTCCTGCAGCCACTCAGACCCAAGTAAACACACAGAGATTATATTATTTACAAACTGTATGGCCATGGCAGGCTTCTTGCTATCTAGTTCTTATATCTTAAATTAACCCATTTCTGTTCATCTATAAGTTGCTACCGATACTTTTATATCTTGCATTTGTACTCACCTACAAATGGTGCCCAATGACTTGAGTTTCCACCTTAAACCTGAAATATTTAATAAGAAATTCTAAATGAAGCCCAAACCAGGCTCCTGCTTCATGTCTTATGTGGGTGTTGAGACATAGCAATATGCAGGCTTGAGCTACTCTATGGCAGGTTCATGGTGTGTGGGCTTGACCTGCAGCATGGTGGGAATGAGGCATCTGCAAGCTGCACATAATGCCGCATGGTGGATTTAGCCTTTGTAGACTAAATTCTAAACAGTCTTAGTAAATAAGAAACACGGAGACAAATACAGGGGTAATACCCAAAGAGTTCAGAGAATTAGCAAAGAGCCATTGACTACCCTTTAGCTTACCACCAAACCATAGTTTCCCACATGAGAGCTTCTTCCTGCCTAACCTGTGTTTTTATTGCTTTCCTGTTCTGCCTTCCCATTGGCTCTAAGCCCAGCCACATGACTTCCTTGTCACTGCCTGTCTATATAGACACCAAGGTCTCTATGGTTGGTACTGGGATTAAAGGCTTGTGTCACCATGCTTTGCTGTGTCTTCGATCACACAGAGACTCTGCCTGCCCTGTGATCAGATTAAGGGCATGGGCTACCACTGCTTGACTTCTGTTCCTGGCTTGCTATGACCTCTGATCTCCAGGAAAACTTTATTTATCAACATACAAATAAAATTGCATTTCAGCACAATTAAAGTATCACCACAAGCCTTTGCTAGTACAAAAAAAAAAAAAAAAAGTTCCTGGGCTACACACTGCTTTGATAGAGACATAGACCCACTGCCTCCTAGAGCCTAGCAGTGAGCATGGTTCCTCCAAAGCTGGTGGTAAACATAGTTCTACCATGTTGAAAAGCTGAATTGGGTGAAGCCAGCAGCCAAGGCTTCTGCTTCAGTACTGGCTGCTGCAGTTGAAAGCAAAAGATTCACAATAAGACAGATTCAAATGGGATAAACCTCCAAACAGTTTACAATGTGTGTAAAAATGTGTGTAGGCTTGGAAGAGCAAAAAAAAAAAAAAGTAATATATGCAGTTATATAAAGAAACAGTTTTAAAAAATAAACTCTTTAAAGAGAAAGTAAAAATAATATAAAAAAAACAAGCCATGTAAATATGGATATCACACAGAGAATCTGGATTGTGTTATCTTTGGGATTTTAAACTGCAGAAAGATATTTGATTGTAAAGGCTGCTCTCAGTTAAACCAATATGTATATGTTAAAGGTACCTTGACTTCAAAATTTGAATCTAAGGATATGTTGCTTTGGAAAGGAGGCTCTGCTTTTGTATCTACAGAAAGCAAGAAGCTATGGATTTGTTCCAGATATATATATATATCAGGTTTGACCAGCCAAGACCACCTGAAATGTGTCAGATGACAACAAGGCCCAGATGATCCAACATCTGGAATGTTTTCAAGGCAACTGGCACAGAAAATACAGCCTCATGGACTACTCCAATATCCTAAATTTTCTTTATGTTCCCATAAGAATACAGGCCCCTCATCCAGCAAGAAGTAGTATGAGAAGCTACACCCAAACTCCCAAATATACCAAGCTGGCTTTGGAAATGGAATTGGCTCACTCCTTCTCTAAACCCAAACAGAGCCCTCTGGTGTGGGACAGAGAAAAAACTATATTTTTATTTAAAACACATGGATTATAAATACAACCTCTTTCTAAAGAAGAAAAGTAGATAGTATAGATATGATACAATGAAAGGGTAGATTAATGAACCTACTTTTAAAGAGCAACAAGTTGTTTAGATGTTTTAAACTGCTATGGATTTTACTTTATTGCTACAATTTTAAACTTAATTTTGTTATAGTGTACATATATTTCTACTCTAGTTTGAGGTGTTATGTTTATGTAACTCATTTAGATTGTAATGAATAACTAAAAATTCAGATTAATAATTAGTCTCCTATGATAGCCAAACTTACAGTCATGTTGTTTTCTAGGTATACATAGATATAATTTAACTAGGTAGGTAATCTTCAAACACTTCAAAGACCTAGAGAATATGGCATTTAAAATGTTATAAAAGGTTCGACTACCTGGACAGTGAGACATTTCTGCTCCTGGCAGCACTGATTTACTTCAGAGAAGAGGATGGGCATTGAAGACATTCTATCTTCTTGTTGTCAAAAACAGTCATTTGGGCAAGAAATTGTTCTTGCATGGACTATTTTTTTGAGTGGACATGCAGGAACCATTGAAAGGTAATTATTGACCTTTGCTTGACAAAATGTTCCTTCAGGTGCCTGATTCACAGAGGAAACTGCCAGACATCCTATAGGACACAGAGAGAAGTGACTGAGATACTCTAGGTATGAGCTGAAGACAGATGCCCCAACTTTACAGAGGAACTTTGGATGACTGTCCAGGCTGCCAGCTGTCTCTGTCTACTCTTGCAAGACTCCTGAAAGTTGCTAGCATCCTTCTCCTGTTTCTCATGTAATATTGTATCTTTCTGAGGTCTTTGATATAGTTTAAGACTAGATAGTTATAATTTCATTAGTTATGATAAAAGATAGATAGGATATGTTCTTTAATTTTGCCAAATACAAATAGACTAGATATTATAAATAGACTAGATATTGTAACTGTAATTATTGCTTGATAATTGTTTTGTTATATGTAATTTTACTATGTTAAAGTTAAAACCTTCCTTTTTGAAAGAAAAGGAAAGGAGAAGTACTGTGAATATTGCTCTGTAAGCTATGAATGTGTTGCACTGATTTAGTTGATAAATAACATGCTGATTGGCCAGTAACCAGGCAGGAAGTATATTATAGTCAAGATAAGGAAAGAGGAGAATTCTGGGAACAGGAAGGCTGAGTCAGGTGTTGCCAGCCAGATACAGAGGAAGCAAGATGTAAAAGTACCAGTAAGCCACAAGCCACGTGGCAACTTATAGATCAAGAGAAATTGGTTAATTTAAGATATAACAGCTAGAAAACAAGAAGCCTGCCATGGCCATACAGCTTGTAAATAATATAATCTCTGAGTGTTTACTTGGGTCTGAGTGGCTGCAGGAGCCAGGTGGACACAGGAAAACTCCATCTACATATATGCCCAAGAGTTGTATAGCTGGGTCTTGAGGAAGATTGATTCCCAATTTTCTGAGAAACTGCCATACTGATTTCCAGAGTGGCTGTATAAGTTTGTACTCCCACCAACAGTGGAGGATTGTTCCCCTTGCTCCACATCTTTTCCAACATAAACTGTCATCAGTGGTTTTGTTCTTAATCATTCTGACAGGTGTAAGATGCTATCTCAGAGTCCTTTTGATTTGTGCTTCCCTGATGACTAAGAATATTGAGCAATTCCTTAGATGTCTTTTGGACATTTGAGATTTTTTTCCTTTGAGAATTCTCTGTTTAGCTCTGTAGCCCATTTTTTACTTGGATTGTTCATTATTTTGATGTCTAGTTCCTTGAGTTCCTTATATATTTTGGAGATCAGCCCTCTGTCAGATGTGGGGTTGGTGAAGATCTTTTCCCATTCTGTAGGCTGTTGTTTTGTCTTATTTACTGTGTCTTTGGCCTTACAGAAGCTCCTCAGTTTCAGGAGGTCCCATTTATTAATTGTTGCTCTCAGTGTTTGTACTACTGGTATTATATTTAAGAAGTAGTCTCTTGTGCCAATGCGATCAAGACTACTTCCTATTTTCTCTTCTATCAGGTTCAGATTAACTAGATTTATGTTGAGGTCTTTGATCCATTTGGATTTGAGTTTTGTGCAATGCGATAGATATTGATCTATTTGCAATCTTCTACATGTTGACTTCCAGTTATGCCAGCCCCATTTGTTGAAAATGCTTTCTTTTTTCCATGGTACAATTTGGGCTTCTTTGTGGAAAACTGTATGTTCATAGGTATGTGGATTAATGTCAGGGTCTTCAATTCAATTCCATCGGTCCACATGTCAGTTTTTATGTCAATACCAAGCTGTTTTTATTACTATAGCTCTGTAGTAGAGCTTGAGGTCAGGGGTCATGATGCCTCCAGAGGTGGCTTTATTGTATTCTTTTAGCTATCCTGGCTTTTTTGTTTTTCCAAATGAAGCTGAGTATTGTTCTTTCCAGGTCTGTGAAGAATTGTGTTGGGATTTTGATGGGGATTGCACTGAATCTTTAGATTGCTTTTGGTAAGATTGCCATTTTTACTATATTAATTCTACCTATCCATGAGCATGGGAGATCTTTCTATTTTCTGATATCTTCTTAATTTCTTTCTTCAGAGACTAAAAGTTCTTGTCACTAAAAGGTCTTTCACTTGCTTAGTTAGAGTTACCCCAAGGTACTTTATATTATTTGTGGCTATTGTAAAGGATGATGTCTCTCTGATTTCTTTCTCAGCCCCTTTTTCATTTGTATATATGAGAAATACTGATTTTTTTTTTTTTTAGTTAATCTTGTATCCTGCCACACTACTGAAGGTGTTTATCAGCTGTAGGAGTTTCCTGGTAGAATGTTTGTCCATCACTTATGTATACTATCATATCATCTGCAAATAGTGAAAGCTTGACTTCTTCTTCCTTGTATTCCCTTGATCTCCTTTTGTTGTCTTAATGCTCTAGCTAAAACTTCAAGTACTATATTGAAAAAATATGGGGAGAGCAGACATCCTTGTCTTGTTCTTGATTTTGTTGGAATTGTTTTGAGTTTCTCTCCATTTACTTTGATGTTGGCTGTTGGCTTACTGTAAATTGCCTTTATTATGTTAAGGTATGTTCCTTATATTCCTGATCTCTCCAAGACTTTTATCATGAAGGGGTGTTGGGTTTTGTCAAATGCCTTTTCAGCAGCTAATGAAATGATGATGTGTTGTTTTTTTTTTTCAGCTTGTTTATATGACAGATTTTTGTATGTTGAATCATACTTCCATCTCTAGGATGAAGCCTACTTGATCACAGTGGATAATCTTTTGATGTGTTCTTGGACTCTGTTTGCCAGTATTTTATTGAGTATTTTTACATCAATGTTCATGAAGGAGATTGGTCTGTAGTTCTCTTTCTTTGTTGTATCTTTGTTTGGCTTGGGAATCAGAGTAACTATAGCCTCCTAATAGGATTTTGGTAAGGTTCTTTCTGTATCTATTGGGTGGAACAATTTGAAGAGTATTGGTATTAGCTATTCTTTGAAAATCTTGTAGAATTCTGCATTGAAACCCTCTGGTCCTGGGCTTTTTTTGGTTGGGAGACTTTTAAAGACTGTTTCTATTTACTTAGGGGTTATTGGTCTATTTAAATGGTTTATCTGGTCTTGATTTAAATTTGGTATGTGTTAACTATCCAGAAAATTGCCTATTTCTTTTAGATTTTCCAATTTTGTCGAGTATAGGTTTTTGAAGTATGACCTGATAATTCTCTGGATTTCCTTGTTGTCTGTTGTTAATTCTCCCTTTTCATTTCTGATTTTGTTAATTTGGATGCTCTCTCTCTGCTTTTTTGTTAATTTGGATAAGGGCTTGTTTGTCTTGCTGATTTTCTCAAAGAACCAACTCTTTGTTTCATTGATTCTTTGTATTGTTCTCTTTGTTATTGATTTCAGCTCTCAATTTGATTATTTCTCGGTGTCTATTCCTCCTGGGTGAGTTTGCTTCTTCTTGTTCTAAAGCTTATAGGTGTGATGTTAAGTCACTAGTATGAGATTTCTCCAACTTCTTTATGTGGGCATTTAGTGCTATGAATTTTCCTCTTAGCACTCTTTCATAGTGTCCCATAAGTTTTTATTCATTTTATTGATCTCTAGGAAGTCTTAATTTCTTTCTTGACCCATTGGTGATTCAGTTTCCATGAGATTGTAGGCTTTCTGTAATTTTTGCTGTTGAAATTGAACTTTAAGCCCTAGTGGTCTGATAGAATACAGGAGATTATTTCAAATTTTTTTGTATCTGTTGAGATTTGTTTTGTGGCCAAGTTTGTGGTCAATTTTAGAGACAGTTCCATGGAGTGCTGAAAAGAAGGTATATTCTTTTTTGTTAGGGTGGAATGTTCTGTAGATATTAAGTCCATTTGAGTCATAACATCAGTTAAGTCCTGTATTTCTCTATTAAGTTTTGATTTGGCAGATCTGTCCAGTGATGAGAGTGGGGTGTTGAAGTCTCCCAGTATTAATATGTGGGGTTTGATGTGTGATTTAAGCTTTAGTAATATTTCTTTTACATATGTGGGTGCTCTTGTATTTGGGACATAAATGTTCAGAATTAAAACTTCATCTTGGTGGATCTTTCCTGTGATAAATATTTAATGTCCTTCTTGATCTCTTTTGATTGATTTTAGTTTGAAGTCTATTTTGTTAGTTATTAGGATAGCTATACCAGCTTGCTTCTTAAGTCCATTTAATTGGAAAGACTTTTACCAGCCTTTTACTCTGAGGCAATATCTGTCTTTGAAGTTGAGGTATGTTTCTTGTATGCAGCAGAAAGATGGTCCTGATTTCATATCCATTCTGTTAGCCTGTGTCTTTTTATAGGTGATTTAAGTCCATTGATATTAACAGATATTAATGACCAGTGATTAATTCTTGTCTTTCAGTGGTAGTGTGTGTGTGTTCCCCTTCTTTGGGATTTACTGCTGTGGGGTTATATATTGCCTGTGTGTTTGAGGATGTATCTGACTTCCTTAGGTTGGGATTTTCCTTCTAGTGCTTTCTGTAGGGCTGGATTTGTGGATAAGTATTGTTTAAATCTTGTTTTGTCTTGAAATGTCTTGTTCACTCTGTCTATGGTGATTGAAAGTTTTGCTGGGTATGTTAGTCTAGGCTGTCATCCATGGTCTCTTAGTGTCTGCATTACATCTATCCATGACCTGGCTTTCAAAGTCTCCGTTGAGATGTTGGGTGTAATTCTGATGGGTCTGTCTTCATAAGTCACTTGGCATTTGCTGCTCTTAATATTCTTTCTTTATTCTGTAGGTTTAGTGGTTTAATTATTATGTGGTGAGGGGACTTTTTGGGGGTGTCTAGTCTGTTTGGTGTTCTATAAGCTTCTTATATCTTCATAGGTATTTCCTTCTTTAAGTTGGAAAAGATTTCTTCCATGATTTTGTTGAATATATTTTCTGTGCCTTTGAGGTGGTATTCTTCTCCTTCTTCTATCCCTATTATTCTTAGTGTTATTCATGGTGTTCCAGATTTCCTGGACATTTTGTGTTATGATTATTTTGGCTTTGGTATTTTCTTTGACTAATGAATCTATTTCCTCTATTGTATCCTCTACACCAGAGATTCTCTCTTCCATCTCTTGTATTCTGTTGGTTATGCTTGCATCTGTATTTCCTGTTTGGTTCCTTAGCTTTTCTATTTTCAGCATTCCTTCTGTTTGTGTCTTCTTCATTGTTTCTATTTTACTTTTCAGTTCTGGAACTGTTTCTTTCACTTGTTTCATTGCTTTTTTATATTTTCTTGGCTTTCTTTACAGGATTTATTGATTTCTTCCAATTTTTTGTTTGTCTTTTCCTCAATTTATATAAGGGAATTTTTCATTTCCTCTTTAAAGACCTCTACCATCTTCTTGAAATTATTTTTAAGGTCACTTTCTTTTGCTTCTACATTATGATGTTCAGGTCATGCTGTTGTAGAAGGACTAGGTTCTGGTGATGCCATATTACTCTTTATGTTGTATGTATTTTTGCACTGGCATCTATCCATCTCTTCTTCCAATAGTTGCAAGAGGTGCCTGTGTCTGAGCGAGCTGCTCTTGGCCCATCTGTGCTTGCTGTGTCTGTGTCTCAGGAGGCTACTCTGGGTCCAAATGTAGCTCTTGGTCTAATTGGAGCTGTCAGATTCTGTACCTCAGGGAGCTATTCTTGGTCTAGTCAGAGCTGGTAGGTTCTGTGTTTCAGGAAGCCACTAGTGTCACAATGGGATGGATATTGGGGCTGTGAGTGAGTCTTGTAGATTGCTGGGTCTGTTGGGGGCTTTAGGTTGGGGAGCCTACCTGCAGGAGTCTTCCCTGCTGGCAACTGGGGCAGAGATAGGTGGGGGTTTCCAGGGACTGGTTATGTCCCAGGGCCTAGGTCCTAGAGGCAGGACTCTCAGGGTTGAAGAATAACTCTCACCTCTTGGTCCAATGAGAGCTGGCAGATTTCTTGTCTCAGGAAGCCACTGGGGTCACAGAGGCATGGGTATTGGGATAACAGGGGCATGGATATTGGGGTAGAACATGGGTCTTGTAGCTTGCAGGGCCCAATGGGGGGTTTTGGTGGGAGAGCTTGTCCTCAGGAGTTTTCCCTGCTGGCAAATGTGTGTACCACCATTGCCCAGCTTACAATTCCACATTTTAAAAGAACTCTGAGTTTTATTTTAAAATAGAAACATTTAAAATATACCTGTAGATATTTTTAATTATTTAAAGTTATGAAAATTTAATCTTACTTAAAAATAACACACTGATTTCTATAAATTCTTTTAGAGCAATGCAAAAAAAAAATAACCTTAGCTCTAGATTTCAGTTTCTCAAATGTGTATCAGAGTGCTGGTACCCAGGAAAAGTCATCCTTTGTTACCTGTGACAAGGTTAGAATGGAAGGACAGTTTACTTCTTTTTAAATGTTAATTAGTGCCAAATGTTTTCAGTTAAAATTATGTTCTACATTTTAAAATTTTGTCTTAGTATATTTATTTATTTATTTGCAGGATAGAAAGCAATACCAAATGTTAGTGCTGAAATGATAATGCTATATAAGAGACTCTTTCACATCTGTCTTTATTTCTTTATAAATCAACAACTCTATACTTCACATAAAAGGGTCCTACACCTGAGTAAATGAAGCTGCATTTCTCTTTGCTATGTGAGACACTCAGAGTGTATTATCATTTGCTAAGTGTTGCAGCTAAAAGCAGAAGAAATTAACCTGGGCCTAGAAAACATGTAGAGTATATGTCTAAGCCAGTGATTCTCATTGTGATCCCTTTTTGGGGGGTCAGACAACCCTTTCACAGAAGTTGCATATCAGCTATCCTGCATATCAGATATTTATTCATAACAGTAGCAAAATTACAGTTATGAGGTAGCAACAAAAATTATTTTATGGTTGGAGGTCACCACAACATTAGGAACTGTGATTAAGGGTCAAAGCATTAGGAAGGTTGAGATCCATTGATGAGTTTGTATGTCTGATAAGGAAGAGATATTGGGATGGGAAGAACATTGATGATTCTCTTATAGCCTGGCCCCTAGACAATACTTAAATGTGTCAAATGAATGGATGAAATAAATGCAACTTTTGACAGTTTCTCTATGGTAGTCAGACTTTGGTGTTGCTGTGATGAGACACCTGCAGTAAACAACTTAAAGGAAGAAAGATTCATAATGGCCCAGGGTTTCAGAGGCTCATATCACAATGGCTTGGGAGCAGAGAAATTAGGTTCTTCCCTTTGCCCACTTTTATCCCATCCAGACCACCAACCTATAAGATGCCCCCATTCAGAGTGAATCTTGCCATAATTAATCCTTTCTTGGAGACATCTCTACAGGCACACCCAGAGATTCACTTTATTACTCAGGTTCTTCTCAATCCCATCAAGTTTACAAGATTAACCCACATCCTCAGAATGCATTTATCCTTGTGTACAAATATGCACAGTATTTAAATGTTATTCTTGTTTCTGCTCCAGAGCCAAGTGCAGTATCAGTCAAATTGGTAAGAAGCAATCAACATGTTAGCTTTACTGTGAGAGCAAATCAGGTGCTGTTAAAAGAATTCAGATTAGAATAAAATAATCAGACAGCAGTCCAGTAAGTGGACAATGACCTAAAGATAAAACACCCACACTCTCTGTTTCCTTTACGTCTTATTTCTTTTTTTCTTGACTTTGTGGAATATGTTCAGGATACTTCACCTGCTTTTGATGATTGTTTTTCTTCCTTGGATAAATGGCTAACACACAGAAGCCCTCAGCAAGTGAAGGGAAGCATAGATAACTGACACTGTCAATGCGAATGTAGACTATATTGGAAATCTGCTTGCACTGGTTGTTTCATCACCACCCACACAAAGAAGGTTGAAAAATTAGATTAAGTGGTGAAGCAGAGTCCTGGATCTTAATGGCTCACAAACACAAGGGGTCAGCATTTCAACACAAATGATATTGAACCACCCGGCTTGATCAGCTTTGGAGTTTGAAAGGGATAGAGATGAAATTCAATTTGTATTTCAAATTTCTTTCTTCTCCAGTTTAGAATTTGTACATCTCCCATTAGGTTTTATAAGTCTGCTGACACTGTGGGAGGTGGCTCCTAACATCACCAGTGGGCCTTACAGTCTCATCGGCCCTGACAGTTTCAGCAAGCTTCAGCAATCTATAGATTTGTATCAATTTCCTCTTCCCCCAAAAAGCCTCTTCACCCAGAGTCCTTAGTCTTACTTGGTGAATAAACGTACTGGATGATTTCCAGGGCTGTACCATTGTATTGATGAAAGTCTACAAAGAAAATGAGCTTTGGAGCTTGTGAGTTTACATGTTGGTTCTGTGAGTATTGGGAATTTCGGCCTTAGATGTGATCTCCCCTATATTTGAGACTCCCTTTCAGTTGCCATTCCTTATTTTAAGAATCTTCAATATTTCTTATGATAATTCTATTTTCCCATCAGTATAAACGTACATACAATATAAATCACTCCTGTCAGTGACAGAGGAATAGGCTTGTGTAAAACCACGTAGTTAGAATTAAGGTCTTCACCCCAAAATGCTCCTTTGAGTTAAACTAGCTTCCCTACAGTCCTCAGTATGTAAAGGGTACTATATAGCATATATCTGGATTCCTTCACTTAGCATAATGAGTTTGAGAGTCATCTGTGTTGTTTCATATTCAATTGTTGTTATTTTAATTGCTGGATACACTATAGTCTGTTTGTTCAAGTCTCCAACTGAAGGATGCTCAGGTAATATCTAAGTTTTGGATATTAATAAATATACTAATATATCAATACATGTACAAATATAACACACATTAATGAAGCTAATGTCAACATTCACAAGTAGACTTTTCTTTGAGAACTTGTTTTCATTTCTTCTGAGAAAATACCTAGGTAAAATAACCAAGTTCTGAGAAACCTGAATTTGCCATGGCTTTATCCTTCTCTTCAAAAGCCTTTGACTCTCACAGATTAAATACATGCACAGGATCTAGATTTATGCTCTCTGAGAATATTCATTTAAATAATTTTAAGACAGAGAAGGTTTAGCATGAGAGTCAGACCTTCTCTGATAAGTCACCAAAGTGAGGTGAAGAAAAAGGAAATGTTTGCTCCAGGCTGTTTAATTAACCAGCCACAACAAATGCCTGGTGTTTTGACATGGCGTGATAATTATTTTTCATGACTTTTAATTTAAATTTCTTAGCATTTGAAATTTAATGATATTAACTCAATGATACAAATATGAGTTGAACTGACAATATTAATTTTCCACTTCTTTCTGCCTATTGAAATCCAGAAACCTGCTCCTTAGTTTTCCCCACCTACTATCCACTCTATTAGTTGTGCAGGAGTTTTGTTAGCATTCAATATGTTCAAGGCCAAGAAACTACTGTCACAGAATACTATTCAATAAATATTCAAGCAAAAGAGTTACTGATTAGGGTTGGGGATTTAGCTCAGTGTTAGAGCACTTGCCTAGCAAGCACAAGGCCCTGAGTTCAATCCTCAGCTCAAAAAAAAGTTACTGAATAAATATGTGGACATGAATTATAATAATCTGATATCTATATAGATCTCAAGTTATACCTCGGAAGATACCTTTTTTTCTGGTGATGAAGATATGAGCAAAGTTATTTTCTTTGCCCTCAGGAGTTTGCATCTTAGCTGGAAACTAGAACAGATGTGTCCCATGTCATGCTAGTGTTATGGGGCTGTGTAGCAGGCAGGCTCATTTAATCTGGAATAGGCTTCATGAAACTAACAGGCTGGTTGGCTTGTGAGGGAAATATAAAAGCAAAAAGCAATGAGTAAATAGAGGGCAAGGGTTGTCATTGAAGACAGAGGGAGCAGGATATGTAAGCTAGGGAGGAGTGTGATATGTTAAAACAAATATCTGGACAATTCTAGAAGGCCTGTAGTGGGGTGAGGGAGGTTGTATGTGAATAAGGCTCCAAAGGAAGCAGAGGCCAGGATTTGGGGCTTAATTCCAATGTCAATTGGAGACAATTTTAAACTTTTAAACAGGAAATGACACCATTATTTCTTTGAAAATCATACTTTGGCTCCTGTGGCAGACTCCATTACTGTGAAATTCAACACATCTAAACTTAGTTGCTTACAACAAACACTGTCTTTCAGTTTCTGAGGGGCAAGAGTCCACACACAGCTCAGATGGCTTGACACTCTCAAGGCTGCAACTGAAATTCTACCCAGATCTGCTGTCACCTCTGGTGAATGACTCAGGAAGGTCCCGTATCCACATCCACTCATTGCTGTTCACAGCATCCAGTTTTTTTTTGTGGAATATTGGATGGAGAGCTCTGGGTTCTTGATGGCTGTTGTGGGAGGCTTATTGTCTGTCTCCCAGACAGCTGACATAATGTCATCTGGCTTCCCTCAGAACAAGTAAATGAGGAGTAATAGACTGAGATTAAAAACTAACGACTGTTTTGGGTAGCTTATTTTGGAAGTTTTGCTGTATTCTATTAGGAGAAAGTGGGGTAGATAACATCAGAAGTTAGGGACATTTGAGAGCTGCCACTGTGGGGGCTATTATTACTACTATTCAGCAGAGAAAAAAATAGAGTTTGAACTTGGGTGGTGACAATAAAAGTAGAAATAAATGCTAATAATATTTCTTATTTGTAAGTAGGCGAGTTATTTAGAAGAGTAGAATACCTCTCATGGTATTGGTAGAGCATGATGGGAGGTAAAAGAATGAGGCTTTTCAGGAAGTGTACAGATTTCATTTGTGAGGTCCTGAGTAGATGGCAATCCTATGCATTTGAGGTATAGTGTACATGTCTGTAATGCCAGCACGTTAGAGGTAGAGGTAGGGGAATCAGGAGTTCAAGGCCAGCCTTAGCAATACAGGAAATTTGAAGCTAGCCTATGCTAGAAAATGGCGAGGGGTATTGTTGGAAGACAGTCCAACAATGGAGTCAAACAAGGGAAATTCTGAATGCTTGTAAGAAAACAAGACAAGAGTCTTGTGACCTCAAAAACATGGAATTGTTTTTGGAATGTGTTTATGTGCCCCTCCCAGGAGTAATGGATAGGAGTGACTTTAGATTATTATTACAGCTGGCTGTTGCTATTTGTTAATATGCCTCTTTTGAAAAACATGATTTGATGCATGCAGCTTGTTCCTGTGATGGCAGAGTATAAATTGTCTGATGTTCTGAATAAAGTTGGCGATTGCATGAGACTTTAGTCTGCCTCATTTATTGGTGCCGTTCTCCCAGATCCCATCACCTTTAGAGTGGTAAGAAAGTGGTGCCTTGAATCAGGGACCTGAAGTCAACTCTGAGATAAGAGAGTGGGGCCTCATACAAGGAGGTGAGTGGGAAACTAGAGAAGGCTTTGCCTTATGATGAACTTGTGCATCATTTTTTAAAGAAAGTAGGAGAACATATATCGGAATTACAACTATTAGATAGATTGCAAGTTGTCTCTTTATTATAATTCCTGTTTTGCAGAAAAGGAAACTTTAGATGAAGTACTGTGGGACAGAGTCCAAAAGAGTATTGGAAAGGCATATAAACAAGAGAAAAAAATCCCTGTTCCATTTTGGGTCACTTGGGAATTAATTCAGACTGTTTCCAAAATGCTTAAGGAAGATAAGGAGCACATTAATCACACTGGAGAGATGCCTAATTCCTTACAGGAATATAAATTGGATGATCTAATCTTAAGATTGATAAAAGAGATTTTTTTTCCCATTCAGGCAAAACTGAAACTAAAAGCAATGCCACCAGGAACTATGCTGCCAACAGCTCCACTCAGTTCCTTTACTGGAACCTCCTTTCGATATATATCCTCCATTGCCTAAATATGACCATGAAGTATTGGGGTGAGGACTTTGATAGTCAATCTAATCTTGAATCCTCTCACTTTTTGATGAGGACCCGAGAGTCTATGAAAAAGCTAACTTTATAACCTAGGCAAGCTAGAGCACAGCAGGGAAAAGGAATTTGTTTACACCTAATTATGCACTCATCTGTCTATTTAAAACTTGAGAAAGAGCCGGGCAGTGGTGGTGCATGCCTTTAATCCCAGCATGAGGGAGGCAGAGGCAGGTGGATCTCTGTGAGTTCGAGGCCAGCCTGGTCTCCAAAGCGAGTTCCAGGAAAGTTGCAAAGCTACACACAAAAAAACACTGTCTCAAAAACAAAACAAAACAAAACAAAAAAAAACAAAAAAAACCCAAAAACAAACAAACAAACAAACAAACAAAAACTTGAGAAAGAGTGGTGGCATTGAACAGCCCTCACTTATTCTCTCAAGAGGCAAAGGAAGAACTACAGCTATTTGAAGCCAGACTAAAATTGGCATTTGTGTATTGTGTGGCTCCTTCACTGCCTTTAAACTTACTTATTTTCCCCACTAAATTGTCTCCTACAGGTATTATAGCACAAGAGGATAAGTCTTGGACTGGATTTTTCTGTACCACAAAGACAATAGAATAGTAACTGCTGACCTTACTCTTCTTGCTCAATTAGAAATCAGGGGAGGACCTGATATCAACAGTTACATGGATTTGATCCTTGCTGTATTATATTACCCTTAATGAACGATCAGTCTTTAAGAGCATTATAGAACTCCATGGATTTTCAAATTTCACTTGAAGATTATCACGGAAGGGTAGGAAATCACTATCCATCTGATAAACTATGGGATTTTCTTATATACATTTGTGATTGCAAAATTGTCCAACCTTCTCCAATTCCACAGGCAGATACTTATTGATCATTCACCTAAGGGTATAGGAGGGATTCATGCTCTATATATTCACCAATCTATTATTACTTTTTATACTCAGCTCAACAGGTGGAACTGACTGTTTTGATTCACCTATCATGGCTAATTTGTAAATCCTTTAATATAATTTCAGATTCTGTTTATGCTGTAGGATTATTTCCAGCAATAGACTCATACTCAGGCACACGCTAACCTCCCTGGTTTTATTGCAGAAGGAAATAAGCAGCTGATACATTAACCTGCCCTATTTTTGCTTCTCCAGAAGAAAGTTGGAAGTGGTATGCATCTTTCATTGCTGATGGATCCACTGAAACATATGGATTCCTCTTTGGCTTCTTCATCCCTGGCCATCAAGAATAACAGTGGAGGTGAGGAGGCAGTGAAAATCATCAGGAAGACAGCAAATCTCCGACTAAAAGGCAAAGAGAGATATCAGAAGTCAAGTCTGTCTACCTGGAGCCAAGTTAAGGCCCTGGGTGCCAAGGGAGAAGTTATTCTGTGAAACATACAGAGCTCTATGTCACCTGAGAATCACTTTCTGCTGATGCTAGCTGCTTTGACCTGTGCATCTGTGGTAAGTGCCTCTGAGCATGCGTATTAGTCCTACATTCCTCATCCTCCTTTGCTTCAACTTGTAGATTGGATGGATCCAACTCCTGTTGTCTTTCTAACAACTATGTTTATGACTAGATCTTGGTACTGTAATAGACTCATTTATTCATCTGACAAAGGGACTATGGTTAAGTTTTCCTTGGGATTTGGATCACTTCCCATTTGCATAAGACATCATAACATGTATTCCTATTAAAGGTAAATGTGAACTTATATTCCACAGGATGCTAGAGCTACTAATGTTATGGGTCTCTTTTCACACTGTCTTCTAGATTTTTTTTTAATCAGTATAATAATGTAGCTAATAGTACTGGACATAGTTTAGATATCTGTTCTTTACAGCAGAGTATTACACACAGTGCTTTCACTGTTCCAGTGGAATTTGTTTGCTTACTGGACACTCATGCATCAAATGACAATTAGATTTATCTACTACATCTCAAATTGGTCTGGATATCCTGATCTTAAAAAGGGGAAGATGTCCACACTTTTATGCTCCTTTCTCCCAGGTTCCACTACTTTTACAGCAGTAAAAAAACGTATCACTTATCATGATATGATGCCAGTATAAAGAGATGGAACATGCAATTTTAGGCATATTAGGGGTTAGGTGCCTATAAGGTAATTAACGTTAATATAAAGTAGGTGATCCAATTCCAAAACTTGGAACTCATGAAAAAGTTGTGGGCTAGATGATTTTGGCATTTGTTGGTAATTAAATGCTGTCTTAGGTCTAGTTCCTGGGAGGCAGAAATAGTCTAAATAACAAAGAATCTTTGGCAATGAGGTGGGTAGCTTCTATTCATGTCATCTACAACTGGATACACAGCACTTCATAATGACCACATCCTAACATAGTACTTTAACTTCACATGGTATCTCCAGGCTAGTACTTCAGGTAGTTTAACCTTTATTGGTATAGTAATACCTGGATTAGCCCACAAATGGCAGCCAATGGATTCTATGCCCATAATCCCATGATGACATCTCCTTGGACATGAAGTGAGTTTATTAATCCGAAGAAATATTCAGAATCCCATAATCCTAAGGCATATACTCCTGAGTGTCTGTAGAGTGGGTGTTTCTAACCCATTGTGCTGGAAGTTTCTCTGGATGAATGTCTCCCACCTGCGGTCCTGTAGCTGCTGTTCTTCTCTCACATCTTGCTTCTCCTGGCGGTGGCTCACAGCTTCCCCCTCACATCCACCAGTCTCAGTTTGAATGTACTGCCTAACCTTATTCTGCTTTGTCATTGGCCTAACAGCTTTATTTATCTACAAATGACAGCAACATATATTCACAGCCTGCAGAAAGACATCCCACAGCACTTCTCCTTTTCTTTGCAATCAAAAATGAAGGCTTTAACTTTAATATAGTAAAATTGTGTATAATAAAACAATTATCAAGCAAGAATTATAGTTACAATAATTACAGTTACAATATCTACTCTATTTGTATTTGATAAAATTAGAGAAAATATTCATCATCTGTACTATATTTGTGAGTCTAAAGTTTTATATCTTTTATTGTAACCTAGGAAAACTATAACTATCTAGTCTTTAACAAGACCCCAGAAAGATATAATATTACCTAAGTAAACAGGAAGTGCATTGTAAACAACTTCCAAAATTCTAGAAATGACAGAGACATCTGGCTACCTGGACCATCACTCAGATTTCTTTTGTTACATTGGGACATTGCTGAGGATGGCCTATAAGATGACTGACGTGATGCCAGCAGAGATTGGAGAAAAGGGGACCCGAGATTGTGGACCATCAACCCTCCATGTCTTCCCCTCTGGATCTTCTGCTTAGCATGCCTCTAGAGGGCCAAGGCAGAAATGCCTATGTG
This sequence comes from Onychomys torridus, assembly GCF_903995425.1. Classification (NCBI taxonomy): domain Eukaryota; kingdom Metazoa; phylum Chordata; class Mammalia; order Rodentia; family Cricetidae; genus Onychomys; species Onychomys torridus. Next base: position 525,081 of record NC_050457.1, on the reverse strand, counting down.
TCCCAAGGTCATGCTTTAGGGCATGCACATGTCATGTTCTCCTCCATATAAATACTTCTTGTAATACTAGTCTTTTTCTTCTATCTGATCTTCATGTTCTGTGTTCCTAGATCAATGGTGATTTCTGTAATACAGGAAAGGAGTGAAATAAATTTCATAGAAAATTATACAGAGATGATCACCCAGGCTGGGGTTAAGGCAGTTATGCAGTTCATGGGAAAGAACCTGCAGCCTGGCTTAGATAAGCTGTACCAAATGTGTGGTCAACTATAGCACTTGGTATGTGTATTAACACACTGGACTCAAATTGGCCATGATGAATAATTCAGTTTATGAGGATATTCCAAGGGCATTGTTTAAAACTTGAGACCCCAAGGAGTATTGGCTGAAGACTATGGATGGAGTAACATATAGATGGGATGACAAACTAAAAGTGTGGGAACCTAGAATAGTAGGAAAATAGTGGCCTCCACCAAGAAAGGGAGATGGCAACTTTAATACAGATACTGTTTATTCCTCCTGAAGGAGTATGGAGACAATGTGGCAAATGATGGAGTGATTGCTACAGGTTTTATTGGGTTCCTAGATTAATAAGAGCTGCCAAGAAAGGTGAGCTTCCTTTCTTGGAAACTCTGAAAATTAGATCAGGTCTTCCTTGGAATTGTTGGGATACAGAAGGACAAAAGTTGCTGACTTGCAGGGACAGATTTCTTGCCCAAGGTCATTGTGTCCCACCAGGCTTGGTGTTTGCAGAGGGCTGAAGAGGAAATTAGGCAGCTGCAGGGGTCTTGATGTCAGAGAAGGCTGAGTGAGAAGGAAATGACTGGTTCATTGACCACTGTTTTTAATTTTACCCTTTTTGCAGAATTGCATGTTGCTAGCCTCTGTGTCAAGTACTCAGAAGATTATATAATAATTAATAATAAAAATAGATTATGCTTGCTTTGGTGTTAAGTCTGGGATAGTTCCTGTGTTTAGTAAAAGATGATGAAGAATATATTGGTGATTTTCTAAGAATAACCTTTGGAATCATGAGAATATTCTGTATTGGGTGATTTTTTTTCTTTTCTTTTTGTTCCCCCTTGCTTATGATAATAAAAGTCTGAGGTTACCAGGGCAAAAGCAGAAGGTAAGAGAAGCTAGGTAAACTAAAGAAACTGTAGCAGAGAAGCCACTTAGCAACTGCAGAAGCCTGAAGTGACCTGTCAGCTTGCACAAACACTGTCTCTGAGTTGTTGCTGCACTTCCAGGAATCCCATCCATCAGAACCATGAAACTTCTGAGGCTGGTCCCCAGCAGGACATTCATCTTCAGCCTATAGGTCTAGAGTCTCTGGCATAGTTTTCAGCAGAGCAGAAAATTGGAGGATTGTTTCACCTATTTTGGCAATTCATCAGTCACTTTTCTCTGTGTTTTGCAGAATGTCTGGCAGTTTCTTCTGTGAAGCAGAAACCTGAAGGACCATCTTGCCCTGTTTTGGCCAAGTTCAGTGGTCACTTTCCTATGAGTCATGCACATCCAGTTTATATAACATACTGTCAAGCAGTCCAGGCAAGAGCAGTTTCTTGCCCAAATGGCTAGTCTTTTCCACATTGTAAGCAAACTCCATAACAAGTTTCTTCAATGCCCATCATCCTCTTTGAAGTAATTGGTGTTGCCAAGAGCAGATATGTCTCACTGTCCAGAAAAGTCTAAGTTATTAAAACATTTAAAATGCCATATTTGGTATGTCTTTGAGGTGTTTGAAGATCACCTACCTAGTTGAAATATATCTCTGGATATCTAGAAAATCTAATTAACATGACTACAAGTTTGACTATTATAGATGACTATTAATTTGTATTTTTAACTATATATTTTTAAATGATCTGCATAAACATAATACCTTAAACAAGAAAGAACTATATATACAATATAACAAAATTAGCTTTAAATTTGAATCAATAAACTGAAATCCATACCAATATTAAATATTTTGACATTAACTATTCAGCTTTTTGGATTAAAGTAGATTCAATAATCTACCCGTTTGTCCTATCATTTCTATATCACTCCATTGGCAGAAAGACAAAGTTATAGCCAGAAAACAAGTCATTCCTTTAATCCAATTACTACAATTTTCAGAATAGAAGCAGAATAATTTGCAATGAAACAATATAAGGGAGATAGTAGTATATCAGGTCTTAGCATCTTTATTTCTGACAGGGACACTGACACAGATGAGCAGGAACAGAGAGAAGGTGCTCCTTCCTAGAACAGCCAACCAACTAAATTGCTTTAGTTGGTTGCCAACCAACTAAATTGCTTGATTTGTAAATTATAGTGAAATTTCACAATTTTCAACCTCATTGTTTTTCACTATTACCACTTGAATTCAATCTTGCAATGTTTTTTTCTTGTAAAAATGACTCCAAGTACAATACAGGTGTGACATACACACATATCGTTTATTAAGTTAAGATGATATTTTTCTGCACTGTGCAGTGTTTGTTTTTTCCATAAACCAGGGAGAAGGGTGAAAACAAATTGTAACTACCTTTGCACAACCTCATGGGGGACAGGCTCTCCAGCTGAAACTAGCTCTTGATTTTTAGGCCCTTAGTAGAAATGAAGAACATGGGCAATCATACTGTCTGTGGTTTAAAACATAACCAGCAATGAGATGATGCCCCCCCTTTTCTATAAAGTATGTCACCAGTAGCTTTTACCAAACATACTAAGCCAAGGCTGAAACAGTGGCTTGGGAGTTTGAATCTCAGATTTTACATGTTTTTAAATTTCTTCTCTTTCTATGGATTTTAATATGAAATCAGATATCTATAGCCGCAGTTTCGTGTGTATAATGAGCTTGTTACCATTTACTTATGGTGATATTTTATTTGTACTGAAATGTGATTTTATTTGTATGTTAATAAATAAAATTGCCTGGGGGTCAGAACTAATAACAAGCCATTTAGCAGAAGTCTGGCAGTGGTAGCACACTCCCTTAATCCCAATCACATGACAGGCAGATCTCTGTGTGTTCAAGGATACAGACAGCATGGCAACACACACCTTTAATCTGAATACCAACCACAGAGACCTGGAGGTCTGTATAGACAGGTACTGAAGAGGAAGTCAATAGCGATAGTGAGGGGTAAGAAGGCGGTCTTGGTCTTAGCTCTTAGCTGCTGCTCTAACCTCTTGGGCTTTTCACTCTGCATTTGGCTCTGTGTTTCTTATTTAATAAAACTGTTCAGAATTACATCTACATTTACTCATGTATAATATACCATTTACAAAACAGGAATATCTATTTATCTTATGTTTCAGAGTTAGATTTGGCCATGTGACTTGTGAAAGCAAAAGAAATGTCACTGAAGGGAACATGGGTCCATCCCATTCAGGGAACACATGTCCATCCCATCCAGGCAGAAGCTCAAGAGCCAGCCTGTTGTACTTTTGCTATACTGTGACCAGTGTAGATCCCAGATGCTTTCTCAGGCTGGGTCCCTGGGTGATGACAAAGTGACAGGAAGCAGAGTCCTAAAGCAACACAGGTGGGAACTAACTGTATCAGGAGCAAGAAATAAGCCCTTGTCGCTATAAGGTACTGCAATTTGGTATCATTTGTCTCCACAACATAATCAAATCAACCTATTTTGATTGATGAAGGATATATATATCTACTGAATACCTACATTATGTTGGAAATATTTTTACAAGAAAGAAATATTGAAGGAAAGATAGTGTGGGTGTAACAAGAAAAAATTGGTGGAAAACAGTCTTTAAATTGTCAGTAGCACTAGATGAAAATAACCCACTTTGTTCTTTTATGTTTAAAAATATGCTGCTACAAAAATGATCAAATATTTTGTTTTAAGTGATTCAGGTTAGGGAAGGAGGTGGAAGAGTTGGGATCACAACATAATAAATACAAAGTAAATAATAATTTCCAATTTCCCCTGTAGAAAAACCAAGAGGGCTTGAGGAGCTATCATGAAAATCTGCCTGGAAGTCCAGTCAGACAGCACCCCTAACCTTATGCAGACCGATAGGAAGAAGCCTCCACCATCTGACTCTCTTACAGTTCCTGGTTCCATCTTCATTTTACAGGAAATGTAGAACACCCATTGAGCAGATGGCAGTCCCCCTATGAGACTGAAACACACTGCCTAGAAATCCACAGCGACAGTGGCAACAGCTGTTGACCTGAGCTAACAAGTGTCACTTTTCCATTAGCTCAGTGTTCACCAGGCCATCTGCAGCTCAGAGCTAAGCAAATGGAGCTGTTTTTCCATGGTTGGCTCATTTCCAGGTTGTTAGGTAGAAAGGCTGATAAGCCATGGTTGCTGCAAAAGGAGAGGTGGGGTGTCAGAGATCCAGGCAAAGTTTCCAGGAAGGCCATCATTGAAAAGCCTACTCAGTAAGTCCCCAGAGATATTGTACTAATCCTGCAGCATCCTGAGGCATAGGATGTTGTAGCAGGAATCTGAAAGTTCTTATTAATAAAATCAAACTTTGGAGCCAGGGATTGGGGTGAATGCTGGAAGATCAAAGAGACAGAACAAGCCACAGCTACCTCACCTTGCTAGTTCCTCAGGTGATCCTGTTCCTCAGGCTGGAGCCTCTGAGTCTTCATACAGAATGGGTCTCAGCTGAACTGTTGCCCCAAAGCCTGAATGCTTAACCAGCCAAAATGCTTCTAGTTTCTGGTCTTCACACCTTATATATCTTTCTACTTTCTGCCATCACTCCCTGGGATTAATGGCTCACTTCTTGGGATTAAAGGTGTGTGTCACCATGCCTGGCTGTTTCCAATGTGGTTTTAAATTCACAGAGATCCAGAGGTATTTCTGTCTCTGGAATGCTAGGATTAAAGGTGTGAGTGCCACCACTCACTCTATTTTTAATATTGTGGCTTTTCTGTTCTCTGACCCCAGATAAGTTTATTAGGGTGCACAATATTTTGGGGAACACAATATCACCACAGGGTATATCTGCTGGGATTATTGTCAAATAACCATTAGGTATGAAGGAGAACTTGGTGTATCCACATTTACTATATTTTCTGATAGAAAATGTGGTCCTCTGTTTTTCACACACATTGGCAACCAGTGTTATGGAGTAAAGTATCTTATAAGATGACTAGACTTTAAAGGTGGAAAACAGTACTCTTAATATTTGTCTTCTAGTAGAAAGTTGCATGGCAGAGAGCAAAGCCCATTCTGGACATTGTGTTCTTTTTTAAAAAATATGTTTTTATTTTTATTTTATTGTTTAATTTTATTTTATTATTTTATAATTAATTTAATTTTACATATCAGCCATGGATTCCCCTGTTCGCCCTCCTCCCACCCCCCAGCCTTCCCCTCAATCCTCCCACCATTCCCACTTCCTCCAAGGCAAGGTCTCCCCTGAGGAGTCAGCTCGGCCTGGTAGATTCAGTTGAGGGACGTCCAGTCCCTTCCTCTCTACACCAAGGCTGAGCAAAATGTCTCAGCATAGGCCCTAGGTTCCAGAAAGCAAGTTCATACACTAAGGACAGGTCCCAGTCCCACTGCCTGGGGACCCCCTAAATAGTTCAAGCTAATCAACTGTCTCACTTATCCAGAGGGCCTGATCCAGTTGGGGGCTCCTCAGCTATTGGTTCATAGTTCATGTGTTTCCACTAATTTGGCTATTTGACCCTGTGCATTTTCCAATCATCAACTGAATAAATCTTGCTCATATAATCCCTCCTCTCTCATACCAATTGGACTCCTGGAGCTCCACCTGGGTCTTGGCCATGGATACCTGCATCTGCTTCCATCAGTCACCGAATGAGAGAGTTCTATCATGACAGTCAGGGTGTTCGGCCATCAGATCACCAGAGCAGGTCAGCTTAGGCTTTCTCTTGACCATTGCTAGTGGGCTACTGTGGAGGTATCTTTGTGGATTTCTGGGGACCTCTCTAGCACTTTGCTTCTTCCTATTCTCATGGTCTTTATTCATCATGGTGTCTCTTTCCTTCTTCTCCCACTCTGTCCCTGATCCAGCTGGTATCTCTTGCTCCCCTAAGCTCTCTTTCCCCATCCCTTGCCCTCCATTACCACTCCCTCATGTCCAGTTTGTTCATGTAGATCTCATCCATTTCTCTGTTGTTGGGCAATCCCTGTGTCTGTCTTAGGGTCCTCTTTACTAGGTAGCCTCCCTGGAGTTGTGAGTTGCAGTCTGGTTATCCTTTGCTTTTTATCTAGTATCCACTTATGAGTGAGTACATACCATGTTTGTCTTTCTGAGTCTGGGTTACCTCACTCAGGATGATTTTTTCTAGTTCCATCCCTTTGCCTGAAAACCCCATGTTGTCATTGCTTTTTTTTCTTCTGAGTAGTACTCCATTGTGTATATGTACCATATTTTCTTTACCCATTCTTCAGTTGAAGGGCATCTAGGTTGTTTCCAGGTTCTGACTATTACAAATAATGCTGCTATGAACATAGTTGAGCATGTGTCCATATGGTGTGTTAGAGCATTCCTTGGGTATATGCCCAAGAGTGGTATAGCTGGGTCTTGAGGGAGGTTGATTCCCAATTTTCTAGGAAAGTGCCATATTGCTTTCCAAAGTGACTGTACCAGTTTGCATTCCCACCAACATTGGAGGAGTGTTCCCCTTGCTTCACATCCTCTCCAACATAAGCTGTCTTCAGTGTTTTTGATCTTAGCCATTCTGACAGGTGTAAGATGGTATCTCAGAGTCATTTTGATTTGCATTTCCCTGATGATTAAGGATGTTGAACAATTCCTTAAATGTCTTTCAGCCATTTGAGCTTCTTCTGTTGAGAATTCTTTGTTTAGCTCTGTAGCCCATTCTTTAATTGGACTGTTGGTTATTTTGATGTCTAATTCCTTGAATTCTTTATATATTCTGGATATCAGCCCTCTGTCAGATGTGCAGTTGGTGGAGATCTTTTCCCATTCTGTAGACTGTCATTTTGTCTTGTTGACTGTGTCCTTCGACCTACAAAATCTCAGTTTTGAGAGGTCCCGTGTATTAATTGTTTCTCTCAGTGTCAGTGATACTGACAATGTGATCAAGACTACTTCCTACTTTCTCTTCTATCAGGTTAAGGGTAACTGAATTTATGTTGAGGTCTTTGATCCCCTTGGATTTAAGTTTTGTGCACGGTGACAGACATGGATCTATTTGCAGCCTTCTACACATTGACATCCAGTTATGCCAGCACCATTTGCTGAAGATGCTTTCTTTTTTCCATGGTACAGTTTTGGCTTCTTCGTCAAAAATTATATGTTCATAGGTGTTCAGATTAATGTCAGAGTCTTTAATTTGATTCCATTCGTCCACATGTTGGTCTTTATGCCAGTACCAAGCTGTTTTTATTACTGTAGCTCTATAGTAGAGCTTGAAGTCAGGGATCATGATGCCTCCAGAGGTTGTTTTATTGTACAGGATTCTTTTGGCTATCCTGGGTTTTTTGTTTTTCCATATGAAGTTGAGTTTTGTTCTTTCCAGGTCTGTGAAGAATTGTGTTGGGAATTTGATTGGGATTGCATTGAATCTGTAGATTGCTTTTGGTAAGATTGCCATTTTTACTATGTTAATCCTACTTATCCATGAGCATCGGTGATATTTCCATTTTCTGAATCTTCAATTTCTTTTTTCAGGGACTTCAAGTTTTTCTCATACAGGTCCTTCACTTGCTTAGAGTTACTCCAAGGGATTTTATACCATTTGTGGCTATTGTAATGGGTGATGTATCTCTGATTTCCTTCTCAGCCTGTTTGTCATTTGTATAAATAAGGGCTACTGATTTTTTTTAGTTAATCTTGTATCCTGCTACATTGCTGAAGGTGTTTATAAGCTGTATAGGTTCCTTGGTCAAATTTGGGGTCACTTATGTATACTATCATATCAATATCTGCAAATAGTGAAAGTTTGACTTCTTCCTTTCCAATTTGTATCCCCTTGATCTTCTTATGTTGTCTTATTGCTCTGGCTAGAACTTCAAGTACTATATTGAATAAGTATGGGGAGACCAGACAGCCTTGTCTTATTCTTGATTTTACTGGAATTGCTTTGAGTTTCTCTCCATTTACTTTGATGTTGGCTGTTGGCTTGCTGTAAATTGCCTTATTATGTTTAGGTATGTTCCTGGTATTCCTGATCTCTCCAAGACCTTTATCATGAAGGGGTGTTGGATTTTGTCAAATGCCATTTTAGCATCTAGTGAGATGAACATGTGGTGTTTTTCTTTCAGTTTGTTTATATGGTGTATTACGTTGACAGACTTTCGTATGTTGAACCACCCTTGCATCCCTGGGATGAAGCCTACTTGATCATAGTGGGTAATTGTTTTGATGTATTCTTGAAGTCTGCTTGCCAAACATGAGGGAGATTGGTCTGTAGTTCTCTTTCTTTGTTGCATCTTTGTTTGGCTTGGGAATCAGGGTAATTGTAGCCTCATAGAAGGAGTTTGGTATCATTCCTTCTGTTTCTGTTGTGTGGAACAATTTAAAGAGTATTGGTATTATCTCTTCTTTGAAAATCTGGTAGAATTCTGTGTTGACTCCATCTGTTTCTGGGCTTTTTTTGGTTGGGAGAATTTTAAAGACTGTTTCTATTTCCTTACGGGTTATTGGACTATTTAAATAGTTTATCTGGTCTTGATTTAACTTAGGTAAGTGGTACCTATCTAGAAAATTATTCATTTCTTTTAGATTTTCTAGTTTTGGTCTTTTCATGGTGTCCCAGATTTCTTGGACATTTTGTGTTATGACTATTTTGGCTTTGGTATTTTCTTTGACTGATGAATCCATTTCCTCTATTGTATTGTCTACACCTGAGATTCTCTCTTCCATCTCTTGTATTCTGTTGGTTATGCTGGCATCTGTGTTTCCTGAGATTTTTCTATTTCCAGCATTCTCTCTGTTTGTGTCTTCTTCATTGTTTCTATTTCCCTTTTCATGTCTTGAACTGTTTCCCTCACCTGTTTCATTGCTTTTTCATGGTTTTCTTTAAGGGATTCATTGCTTTCTTCCAATTTTTTACCTGTCTTTTCCTCTATTTCTTTATAGATTTCTTTTCATTTTTTATTTGAATTTTTCTCAATTTCTTTATTGATTTCCTCCACTTTTTTTGTTCACCTTTTCATCAATATCATTTTTCATTTTTTCTTAAAAGGCCTCTAGCATCCTCATTTTTAAGGTTGCTTTCCTCTGCTTCTTCTACTTTGTGATGTTCAAGTCTTGCTGTTGGAGGAAGGCTAGCTTCTGGTGATGCTGTATTGCTCTTTATGTTGTTGCATGTAGTTCTGCCTTGATGTCTGCCCATCTCCTAGTCTAATAGATATAAGGGGTGCCTGTGTCTGAGGGAGTTGCTGTTGGTCCACTCTGTGCTTGTTGTGTCTGTGTCTCAGGAGGCCCCTTCTGGGTCTAATCTTAGCTCTTGGTCTAATTGGAGCAGGTAGCTTCTGTGTCTCAGGGAGCTGATCTTGGGACAACCAAATCTAGTTGATTCTGTGACTCACGGATTCATTCTTGGTCTTATCAGGGCTCTTGGTCTAGTCAGAGCTGACAGATTCTGTCTTCCAGGAAACCTTTCTTGGTCCAATGAGAGGTGGTAGATTCTACTTCTCAGAAAGCCACTCTTGGTCTAATGAGGGCTGGCAGATTCTCTGTCTCTTGAGGTTGCTCTTGGTCCAATGACAGCTCTTTGTCCAATGAGAGCTCTCTCTCTAGGCCCAAAGAGAGCTTTCTCTCTGGGCCGGATGAGAGCTGGGGGTTGGAGTGGTGTGGGTCTCAGGTGAATGGGTGTGGGAGCAGGGCGTGTAGATTGCTGGATCCTCTGGGGGGTCTTGGAGAAGGGGAACGTTCCCACAGGAACCCTGCCAACTGGCCGGCAACAGGGGCCAAGTTAGGCGGGTGCCCGCCCCCCCAAGGGCTGGTGCCCAGGAATGGGTCCTAGGGGCAGGCCTCTCTGGGTATTAAGTATCCATCACATAGCAAGTGCTCTACAAATGCCTGAGGGCCAATTGTGTGATAAGCCATATACATTCCTCAGTAATTTTAGGCTACAGCCTAGATGTTGAGTCTATAAAGGGCATACCTATGATTCCAGACCTTGTGAGGCACAAGGAGAAGAACTATTGCAAATATAATGCAAGTCTGGTCTACACCATGAGTCCCAGGACAGCCAGGAGTATATAGGGTCCTGCCTCCAAAAAAAACCAACCAAACAAACAAAAAAAACCAAATGAACAAATAGAGGAGACTGGGAAGATGGCTCAGTAGATAATGTGCTTGTGGTGGAGGTGTGAAGACTGGAATCAGGTTTCTCATTACTTACATAAAAGCCAAATAGGTGTGGCAGCACACCATCATACACCTGTGTTTGGGACTAACCAAATCAGTGCACTCTGTATTCAGGGACTCCTGCCTTAGCAAATAAAGCATGGAACAATAGAGGAAGACATCCAGACTCCTGGTCTGGTCTTCACATTCACATGCTCTCAAATGCATGTGTCAATATACCTGTGAACATGCATACACACATGCATGCACACTACACAGGAACATGTAAGAATGAAATAAAAGGTCAGTAGTCAAAACTGTGAGGGAGCATGCCTGTAATCCCACTATTAGTAGTCAGATGTAGGAAAATAAAATTTGACGCCAACCTGGGCTACACGGAAGGACTGTGTCTCAAAGAAAAAGGAATTCCATAGCAGCACTTGTGATTGATGTAAAACATATAGAGATGGTAAAAGGCACCCCCTCCATAACACTAAAGTAGCACACATGGCCATGTTCTGTAAATCACTGATAAAACATCTAGTATACTGCCCTTGATTTTCTTTAAAAGCTAACATTAAGCACTGATATTATGCCAAGATAATTTACATTTGTTTTATCCTGTAATTTTTTATTAATTAATTTATTTTATTATTATTATGTGCTTTAATTTTATACATCAGCTATGGGTTCCCCTGTCCTCCCCCCTCCCGCCCCCACCCCCACCTTCCCCCCTAGCCCCTCCCCTCCATTCCCATCTCCTCCAGGACCAAGACACCCCTGGGGATTCATTTAAACCTGGTGGATTCAGTACAGGCAGGTCCTGTCCTCTCCTTCCAGACTGAGCATGTGTCCCTGTGTAAGCCCAAGGTTCCAAACAGCCAGCTCATGCACTAAGGACAGGTCCCGGTCCCATAGCCTGGATGCCTCCCAAAGAGTTCAAGCTATTCAATTGTCTCACTTATCCAGAGGGCCTGATCCAGCTGGGGGCTCTACAGGCTTTGGTTCATAATTCATGTGCTTCCATTCAATTGGCTATTTGTCCCTGTGCTTTTTTCAATCTTGGGCTCAACAATTCACACTCTTGCAGTCCCTCCTCTTTCTCAACAGTTGGACACCTGGAGCTCCACCTGAGGCCTGGCTGAGGATCTCTGCATCCATTTCCATCAGTTATTGGATGAGAGTTCCAGCATGACTGTTAGCGTGTTTAGCCATTTGATCCCCAGACTAGGTCAGATCAGGCTTTCTCTCGACCATTGCTACAGAGGATGTATCATTGTGGATTTCTGGGGACCTCTCGAGCACTCTGCCTATTCCTGTTCTCATGTGGTCTTCATTTATCATGGTCTGTTATTCCTCATTCTCCCTTTCTGATCTTGATCCAGCTGGGATCTCCTGCTCCCCTAAACTTTCTTTCCCTCAAACCTTGCCCTTCATTTCTTCCACTGTCGTCCAGGTTGTTCATGTAGATCTCATCCATTTCTCTGTCATTGGGTGATCCCTGTGTCTTTCCTAGGGTCCCGTTTTCTAGGTAGCCTCCCTGGAGTTGTGTAGCAGTCTAGACATCTTTGTTTTACATCTAGTATCCTCCTATGAGTGAGTACACACCATGTTTGTCCTTCTGTGTCTGGGTTACCTCACTCAAGATGATTTTTTCTAGATCCATCCATTTGCCTGCAAACCACATGATGTCATTGTTTTTCTCTGCTGAGTAGTACTCCATTGTGTATATGTACTATATTTTCTTTACCCATTCTTCAGTTGAAGGGCATCTAGGTTGTTTCCAGATTCTGGCTATTACACACAAAGCTGCTATGAACATAGCTGAGCAAATGCCCTTGTGGTATGATTGAGCATTCCTTGGGTATATGCCCAAGAGTGCTACAGCACTGTCTTGGGGGAGATGGATTCCCAATTTTCTAAGGAAGCGCCATATTGATTTCCAAAGTGGCTGTATAAGCTTGCATTCCCACCAGCAGTGGAGGAGATTTCCCCTTGTTCCACATCCTCTCCAGCATAAGCTGTCTTCTGTGTTTTTGATCTTAGCCACTCTGACAGGTATAAGGTGGTATCTCAGAATCATTTTGATTTGCATTTCCCTGATAATTAGGGATGTTGAGCAATTCCTTAAATGTCTTTCAGCCATTTGAACTTCCTCTGTTGAGAATTCTCTGTTTAGTTCTATAGCCCATTACTTAATTGGACTGTTGGGCATTTTGATGTCTAGTTAAAAAACATTCATAATTTGTAAATGAGAAAAGTCCATGTTCTGAGAGTTTTCCAATAAGTTTTCATCCACTATATGGGTGTGGAAGTGAGATTTATTTGACTGTTACCACACACTGCTTATTAAATATCCCATGGCTCTTTATTCCTTGGGTTCAGTGGTAGCTGTCTTCAGAAGCCCTGAGACTCTGGAGGCAGACAACTTTGGGAAGGCAAGCCTAATAATCCAAGAAAACAGCTAGACATAGTAAAAGAGCCCATAACTCTCCAGGGTATGGCCACAGATGTAGTGATTCAGTGGGTCTGAATGCCAGGGTTGAGGGTACTCAGAAGGCCCCATCTATTTCCTGGTTTAAATGTCTCTTCCCTGCAAGAGGAATAAAACTTGCTGGGGCTTCCCTCACATGTTTGTGTCTTAAGCTTGCCAGGTGTCTGCCCTTCTAAAGGCGGTACCTTGGGAGACATGTTCTGCTTCCTTTATATTCTGTGATCCTTTGCTTCGTGGGCACCCTCAGTCTAAGTTACTATCAGTAAGACTGAAGGCAACACATTCTTAGAGGCTCCTGGATTGCTCTCAGGTCAATCTAGGAATTATATGAGCAAACAGCACCTCACATATGTCCTTATAGTGTGTGCATAGGCCCAGTTCAGGAAAACATCACTGCAGCTACACCTGGATGCTCCCCAGGGTTACCCACTCCTCATGGTCACTCACCATCGCTGAAACCCCACTCTTACATTTAGCCTATGACTACACTCTTCTCTTTGTTCTTCACCTCAGGCCCCCACAGTGAACCACAGCACACTTTCCTCGTTGGTCTTGGTATTTAATTTTGACTGTATTTAGTTTTATGTCCAGGTGTAGCCAGGAAAGGAGGTACTAATAGGGACACACATCCCTCTTTTGAGCTGATTGTCCATTTTCTTTGCTTTCTTTTTCATGAGGGAATCTTTAGCATCTGCTAAACAGGCATGTAAATCTTTCTGCTGAAGTTTTCCTCTCCATTTGGCAGGTAGGATTGTCTTACAGGCAAAGCTGGCCACCCTGACAGCTGATTATATTCTGTGCCTCCAAAGGGCACTGGATGACAGGAATGGTGACCTATGAAAAGCAATTAAGGCTTCAGGATAATTTCTGCTGTGAGCTGGGAATGAGATGGCAGGGGATAGTTTATAATGGATAATAGGCTCTTTGGGTGAGTCATCGAGTAGCACAGGAAAAACCTCAGTTTCTGCAACAATGTGTTATTTTTCTCTGTCAAATGGTTTCATAAATGCAATTGAACTCTTTATGTCTAATGTCTAGTAGACCAACTTAGTCTTATCCTCCATGGTTAAGTATGTTCCAGAGAATATGTAACCATTTTTCTTTTTTGAGACTAGCCTTTTCTTCCATCAAGAAGAAGGTGTAGCACATTCAGAAAATTACTTAATGTCTGGAAAGCATTGCAGCCCTGAGGGTTCTAATGGAGAATAAAAGCAGCTATTCCCTTTGAAGAGAGACATGTTAATAATTTCCCATTCTGAGATGGGACTATAATGTTTGAAAACACAGCATGGCCAGTCTGGGCATGGAGCAGGAGAATCTATATTTGTGGACTCTGAGCTGTTCTATCAACAAGGAGTCTTTTTCTTTCAGTCACTAGATGGAAGCACCTTGACAGATTATGTTTCCACCTGTGTGTGTGCTAGTGGACCCCTGGAAGAATCCCAGAAGATATTGGCTTCCTCTGCTGTCTTCCAGAAGCTGGTTATTTTGTCTTAAAGAGCTGATATTTTGCTGATTGTGAGCAACAGCCATTACTGATTCATTCACCATGCAAAGCTGGTATAAAGCATGCCTTAAAACATTACGATTGGGTTCCTTGTGTTGAAAACGTTTCACTCCACTCAAAATTGGTTATTTGCCAACTGTTTAAATATACTTGCCTAGAAAAAAAGGACTTTTCATAGAGCTGAAACAATGTCTTCCTGAAGTAATTGAGCTCCAATCTAGAGGCTGAATTTTTTGATTCAAATGTTTCTTCTCTTTCTTTATCTCATTGTTTGTGTTATATGACAAATGAGTAAATTTAGGACCAGGTAGTACTGGTCCACTTAAAAATGAAAAATAAAAAAAAAATTCTTGAAACACAAAGGCAGAAAAACTTTATCTGCCTGTATTGTACATTTTGACATAAAATCCCAGACTGCAATGTAAATTCTGGTTTCTGTTCTTCAGGCTCATGGTGGGGAGGGTAGGAGTGGTAAATAGGAGTGCTGCCCAGAGGCTCCTTGTAGTGCTGCACCTTTCATGTAACTCTAGTCAAGCCACATCTTGACAGGCACACTAGGTACCTGTACAATCTCTTTTGAAAATACTCATGTTTTTATGATTTTCCTGCTTAAACACTTCCTTGTCAAAGTCAAAGACACAAACTATCAGACTAGCTTGCTGGAGGGTCACCTAGAATGCAGGCTTCTCCGTTCAGTGGCTCTCCTACAAGGTACAGCTGGCAAAGGCAGTCATGGAGGATGAGGCACAGACAGGTCAACATTCTGGCAAGCATGGTGGTAGAGAATCCCTGGCTCTTCCAGGCATTTGGTGATGGCATGTCCAACACCTTGTTCCAGGTCTGAGCAGGATTAAGCAGTGAGGAGCAGACAGGGCCCCTTTCCCTGGAGTATGTGAAGATTGATCCTGGGTGCTTAATTCATAGCTGGAAAACATTTAAGCTTCTGTCTCTCCCTGGCCCTGAAATTCTGATGAAATTACTACAAATACAAATAAACCCTATTTTGCTTCAGTTTGTAAATGTCCTGTTACTTTCTGCTAACAGCTCTGGCCAGAAGTATGGAAATGAAAACCAGTGACAGACAGGCAGACTCACTCCTACTCTCATGAACAGGAAAAGGCTTTGGAAATGAAAGACTAGAAAATGAGCACAGATCAAAAGGTTCTGGAATGTTTTCAGGGTTCTTTACATATGGAAGTTCCTGTCTCCCTTATATCCAGATTTCACCCTTTTAACTTTCCCCATAGCTACATAAGACAAGACACTGAGGAAAAAAGCTTGAATGATTTTACTTTATGAAATTGTGCGAAGAAAATTAATGTTCTGAATCATCACTTGGAAGAACTCATTATTAATTAATTATTTTCTTTTGGATGTTTTACTTTTTTTTTTTACTATGTATATACATTTGCCTCATAAATTTAACTGCATATGACAGGTTGGTTAGAAGATGGAGAGATGGCTCAGTGGTGAAAATCATAGATTGATCTTGCAGGGGATCTGGGTTCAGTTCCTAGCATCCATATCAGACAGCACACAACAGCCTTTAACTCAACTCCAGAGGCTCTGTCGTCCTCTTCTGGCCACTGCAGGAATTGCACACATGTGCAGCCACTATCCTCTCACATAATTAAAAGTCAAAATAAAATATTTTTTAAAAATTACTCCTTTTTGTTTTTTTGAGATTATAATATAATTACACCTTTTCCTTTATTATCTTTAGCACCTCCCATATAACCCTCTTGACTCTTTTGTTAAATTCATGGCCTCTTTTCACTAATTGTTGTTACATACATATATATGTGTGTGTGTGTGTATATATATATAATATTTATATATAATATACATATTGTATGCACACATACATACATATATATGTACACATACACTTTCCCTAAATACATAGGTACAACTTGCTCAGTCTGCATAAAGTTAGTGTACATATGTTTTCAGGGCTGACCATTTGGTACTGGATAACCAGTAGGTGTGCTCTTCCATGGGGAAGACCAATTCTCCCACTCTCAGCATTCCCTAATTGTTTATAGTTCTGTACGTAGGGTTCAGGCCTTTTGGACTTTCCTGGTTCACACCAGCATGTCTATTGTTTTTTGTTCAGCTTGTGTTTAGGAAGTCATGTTGGTGACTTTAGGGGTATGGCATTCCTAGGAGACACAATTTCACAGAAAACTCCCTGTTCTTCTGGCTCTTGTAATCTTTTTATCCTCTGTTCCACAATGTTTCCTGAGCCTTAGATGCAGGAGTTTTACTATAAATATATCCCTTGGGACTGGGCTCCACAATACTGCATTTTGATTGGTTGCAGCTTTACAACAATTAAAAAGTGGGTACTAACTGGATGGGATATTATTTCACCTTAAAAAAAAGAAAATCCTGGAATTTGTAGCAGAATGGATAAATGAGCAGTGAGAATGCTAAGGCAAAAAAGCCTAGGTACAGAAATACAAACTGTGTCGCCTCACTTTTGTTTAGAATATGAAACAGTCAAACCACAGGAACAGAGAATAGGAGAGGTTCCCAGAGATGAGAAGAAGGAAAACATGGAGATGTGCATTAAAGGCACAAAGTTTCAGTTATTCACAGAATATGTTGTGTACAGGGTTCTTCAGTCTCTCTTTGAACTTCCTTCATTTCCATGTCTCTTTTCTCATTCCTCCCCTTCTTCACTCTTTGATCCTCTCTCTCAGTCTCTCCCTCTCTCTGTATTTCTTTCTACAAATGTGAAGGAGACATTTGAAATGAGTTTTAGTAAGTCTATTCATTGTGGAGAAGACATTTTCTAGTTTCTTACGGATATGGTATCATAGGGCAAATAGCTGGCACTAAGAGAGTTGATCAAGCAATACACTTTAAATAATAATTGTTGGTGAATTATAAACAAGCAATTACAAACATTTTGCAAGTATCCATGGTATTGATGTTGGGGATAGATTTGCTATTACCAGGAAGTCCCCCTGCATTGGCTCAATGGAAAGCAGCTGAGATGGTCCAGGAAGTAGGGTAATAGCCAAAGCTGAGCAGTTAAGAAGAAACTGGAATGAAGTCTTTTAAGATCAAAGAGCTGCTACCAGACAACTGGCCTAGGTATTAGCTCTGTAGAGTGAGAGAATTGGGAGCTAACAGAAAAACCACAATGCGGTAGACTGCTGTTTTTGTTGGACTTCTTATTTGCTTATTTTTATTGTTTTGAGTCAGGGTCTTACACTCAAAATCCTCATGCCTCACCCTCCCAAATGTGGAGACAAGAGTAAAATGTGTAAAACCTGACTATATTGGAGATTTAAGTTATTTTAAGAGGATCATTCTTTTGTCTTCTGGAGAACATATTTACATTTAGATGTTGGATTTTGTTGCTTAAGTTCAGTTTTTCTTAACCAACCTCTTAATCAAACATGGGAGTTTTCCTATGGGTGTAGGACTAACAGCCAGAGCACAAACAGCCTGGTCTCAGTCTAGCCGCTGCTTGTTCAGGACCTCTCTCCTTCAGTGTCTCCTCTTGTTTTTCATCCAAATCACATGAATTTACCTGAAGATTTTACTAATATTGCTCAATGCTGAAATTTTTCTAACATTACAGCAATTTTGCAAAATACATCAATGACCTTGCAAAGACAAAGCTACCTTTTAAGGAATCCTGACGTGATTTGCCTTTCTTCTCTTTGTTGCCATTCACACCAGTGGTGAGAAGCTGTCATTCTGACATGAGCAAGGACTAAGGCAGTGACACTAGGCTTTCGTCGTGGTCACTGGAGGCTTTGCTCCGCCACACTGATAGTTGTAAAATAGCTAGAGAACAAAATTTAGCCTTGACTTTGTGATTTTTCAATCAGACAACAAAATGAGAAGCTTGCATAATTTGATTTGCTGCAAGCTGAATGATACGGTTGTCTTCAGAAAAATTATTTCTATAGTCACTGATGTGAAGACTGGGGCCTTTCTTCATGATACACAACTTTTACTAATAAGAAATGGGTGGGGTTTGGGATTTAGCTCAGTGGTAGAGTGTTTGCCTAGCAAGCGCAAGGCCCTGGGTTCAATCCTCAGCTCAAAAATAATAATAATAATAATAATGAAAAAGAAAAAAAGAAATGGGTGAACTGTAGTTATTCTGCCTGAGTATTTGGCAGAAATTTTCTTGAAAATGAATAGAATGTGCCTGCCACTTCAAGGACAAACAGCTGAAAGCATTTGGTGCTCATGGTAAAAGTTTTCTTTCAAGTAATGTAAATGTTTAGGAAATTCATTTCTATTTTTAGAACTTGAATTTCCCAATATTTGAAGAATTTTAAATGAAATTAGTGATTATATTAACTAATATAACATTTTGTGATGGACTGTGTAAACATCTGGCAGAAAGGCATAACTCAGTATTTCAATGTTGTCTAGGTAGCAATATGTGATGCTACAAAACCATGCATGAATAAATGCTACTTCAAGATGGGCTGATGGGCTATAATAGAAAAGAGCACAGATTTTTTATATGTTCTAAGAATTTACATTGTACCCTTGAAGACGTAGAACTTTTCTGTTTTACTGTGGGATCAAAGAATATTCAGAACTATGTTTCCTCCTTTTTTAGATATATCTTGATATGCATATACCAAAATTTTGCCATGTGGCAGGTTGATGGTAGGCTGAACTAGATAGCAGAGTCCAGCTTTCTTCTGCTAAGTCAGACCTCAAAGAGATTTGCAAAAATGTATGAAAGTAGCATTTTTCCCAGTAACATTTTATTTGAGAAATAGTTACTTTCATATAAATAATTATTTTGATATGAATTTGATTGGTTATGATAATAAAATAATTGATTACACATAAATATTTCCTTTTTGTTGTTTGCTTTTTGCTTTCGTTTTTTTGTTTTGTTTTTTGAGACAGGGTTTCTCTGTGTAGCCTTGGCTGTCCTGGAACTCACTCTGTTCCTTGAACTCTCAGAGATCTGCCTCCCAAGTGCTGGGATTAAAGGCTTATATTTAATTTTTCAACTTGAGTTTTAAACACAAAGTTTGAATAGACAAAGCCTGCATATAGGAAGGCTTGTTAAGGTCCTAAATAATTGCATCAAGAATGCAGAGGCCATAGGTTCAAACATTTTAGGAACTATTATCCTAATAAATTTCTCTTAGGTAATCTTACATGTGGACATTATAGGCCACACCATGCAAGTTAAAGCATTTAATAACAGATTAGAATGCCTTCCTGATCTGAATGTAAAGCTGCATTCTAACCAATAATGGTTACATGAATAAATAGTGGATTAAGAGATTGCAAAGAAACAAAGCCCGAGGCAGCTTCCTGGACATTTGACGTATCTGCACCTGGCCTTGCGCTTGGCTGCTGATGTAAAACAGTGACCCAAGATCTTGGTCTTTCAGGGAAACTGTTTACTTTGCCACATGACATGGGCTTTTGATCTCAAATACTTGTCATCTACGTGGTTTCCTTATGTTTAGTACATCTGGCATGTAGCTTGTTTCTCAATTTACCTTTTATTATGTTACTTATCAAGTCACTTTGAAATCAGCCCGAGGAAAAATCAGCAGACTACAATTGTTTTAAGTGCATTTTTAAAATCAAAATACATAATATTATATGGCATTCTTATGAGTCAGTGCTTCAGTTGATGATCTATAATGTAGACTCCATAAAACTATAGTGTGACACAGTTGAATCTATTATTGTCTGACATTTAACATAAAGGAACAAAGTTTCCATTTGATAACTAAGCAATTGGATGACAGGAGACAGAGAAAGAAACTTGTCTGATGCTTTTTTGATGTTACTCATTTCCTTTCTTGAGCTTTGAATTTCTCTCTCATTTTCTTCTTTGTCTCTGGCATCCAGGAATCTCAGTTAGTTTTGATGGGGTCTAATGGTCCTGTCCATGTTTTGAAAGTATCTGTCTCATGCATTCACACCTACTAAATTTTATGCTCAGAGCCAGTATCTGTATTGTATCCCTAGGAAGTAATGTTCAAATTACTGATTTATGCTACTTGAGAAGGGTGAATTTCACTTTTCAGTTTCTAATTTATGAAACAAATTATAGCTTTCAGTGTTAAGCTAAACAAGTGCTAAACAAGCATTCCATAAAGGTTTGTTGTGGATTCACCCTTTTATATAAGATACTTTAATTTTCTTTATGGTACAATAATTAACATGAGATATATTAATGGAGTTGGCATGCCATTCACAGATACAAACACTGACCAGTTCTGTGTGACTGAACCTCTAATACATATTGTATGGGAGCATAAATGAGAAGTTCTCACTGAATCTGGTCTACTGGAAAGAAAAGTTTTCCCAAATAAGGGTTTGTAAACTGAGTTCTAAAGATGAATAGAAAAGAATTAACTATAAAAATGTGGAGGATGGCATGTTGGCAGAATAGTATGGCCCCCACAATGATCTTTAGAGTAGCTAGAAAAGGATTAGTGTACTGAATCCAGAGAGTGAGTCAGCAAGAAGGCATGAACTGTAGCCAGAGTTAAGGGCAAATTCTCCAGGGTTTCTGACCCAGGTAAATCATTTGGTCTGATTCTTATTTCAGTGGATTTTTCAAAGAGAGAGTAATATAATGCAATGTGCAGTTTGGTGACATCACAGGATGAAAGGAGATCAGGGAGAACTGTGCCTACAGTAGTGATGCTTAAGACACAGTGTGATCCAAATGGTAGCTTTGATGATAGAGAAATTGGAATGCTTGAACAATTAGACTTCATGACTGAAGACAAAGAGATGAGAAGGAGGAAGATCCAGGTTTTATAGGACCTGAAACATCAAATTAGGGAGCTCTTTCAGAAATGGTTGCTGTATTCAGTAATGTCCCCCAATGGCTGTCGAAGTTCTTGACATCACATATAGATACAGGGTGAAAGAGACAGGGAAGAAGCCTTGTTTTGTAGTCTTCATCTCCTTATGAGTGAGCAGTATCTCACTCAAATGTAAGAAACTTCAAAAAAATAGGCAATTCTTTCTAATTCTGAGACTCAATGATTGTAATATTGACAACAAATTTCAAGAAGAGTTTCATTATCTGCAAGACAATCTTTGTTCTGATAACAGTATGTACCTTGTCAGACAAGATACATATGAAATCATAATTATGTAATACAACAGCAATTAATCAAGGATGTTCTCAAAAAATTGGGACAATAACTACTCTATCGCAAAAATATCACATTGAGTCCTCTCCCCTCAGAAACTGAGTTTCTTCTCTCTTGATCACTTCTGGTGGGGGCTCTGACTAATGTTCCTTATTGACCACAGTTGGCACCTACTCTGTATCAGCTGGTGCTGCATCATTTCTTACTGTGGCAAGGGAATGGCATGAGCTGTAATAACCCAGAGATACCAGACATGTGGCAATTGTAAGCTTCACTCACTCTTTAGAACCTATAATCAAGCTGTGGAGTTATTAGCTGGAGAAGGCTGGCTGGAAGATAATGTCTCAAGTTAAGAGAATTCTGGTCCTGACAGATGCTCCAGGAAAAATAATTCTGCCTAGAGAGATGAGAAAGGAATGTCCATCTTAAATGTTCATAGTGAACACTAGTATATGAAATAGACTTCTGAGAACTCCTGCATTGAAAGCAAAACTAACAAGCATAAAATAAACATAAGATCCAAAAGAAAAACAACAACAAAAATGAAATAAGATTTTTTTTCTGCAAATGTACAAGACCATATATATATATATATATATATTGGTTTTTGGTTTTTTGAGACAGGGTTTCTCTGTGGAGCTTTGTGCCTTTCCTGCAACTCACTTGGTAGACCAGGCTGGCCTCAAACTCACAGAGGTCCACCTGGCTCTGACTCCTGAGTGCTGGGACTAAAGGCATGCACCACCACCTCCCGGCCATAAAATATTTTATAAACTTAAAGATCTCTCACATGCTCATCATTGAACAATTGAACAATATTAGAGAATAAACTTTGGAAAATTTACACACACATAAATACACACACACACACACACACACACACCATCAAGGCAGAGAGGTCAAGGACATAATGTCAGTATGATTTGGCAGTTCTTGGTGTGGATTACACACACATTCAAATAAAGTCAAGTTTTTCTGGTTTGCTTTTCTGCTGCTGAGACCAAAAGCAACTTGCGAGAAAAAGTTTATTTTGGCTTATAGGTTATTATAGACCATAATTGATTGATGGCAAAGCAGGAACTCAATGCAAGAGCTTGAAGCAGAAACCAATAGGCACCGCTTACTGTCTTGTGCCCACTGCTTTGCTCATTTTTGTGCATCTCAGGCCCACCTGCCTAGGGATCAACAGTGGGCTGAGTCCTCCTATATCAGTCAAGAAAATGCCCCAGAGGTACACCCACAGGCCACTCTGATGGAGGTAACAGGACATCTACTTTTCTTTTAGCTTTACTTGAATTCATAACTTTTGAATTAATGAAGCAGGAAAAAATATACCTCATTTTTTTGAAGTCATGAGATTATTTATCAAGACAAAATGGAGAAATGAAGCTCAAAAGTAAAAAACGATGAAGTCAGATAGATCAATTTTAAAATGCTTGCTAAGCTGTGTGATCTATGCTATGTAGTGGATAGCTGTTCTGTCTATGACTTTGAAGCACCATCCCTAGAGAAGCAGCATATAACTGTCCTACCTACCTATGACCTTGAAGTTCCTGTCCCTGGGGCATGGCTTGGGGCTACCCTTAAGACCTGAGATGCACAGAGGCCTCACTCTGCTCTCCCTTGTGGGTTTAGATACTGAGAGGGACCAGGTGGAAGAACAGCATGGGACTATAACTCAGTTTTCCAGGACCCTATGATAAATCTCCTGTGTTGTAGTGAGTTTTCCTCCCTAATAAATTCCTTTATCCTTTAAGCAGACTCCATGGAGTTCTCACATTAGTGCTAATGCTTCTGTATTTGTAAAACACTTGCAAGTTAATGCCACTATTTTAAATACTATCACTTATTCTCAGGAAGAAACAAGCAATTGTTGTAAAAATGTGGGATTTGCATATTTAGAGCATAGCAAATATTTAGTAGTAAAAGCTGTATAATTTCATATTGTAGAAAAAATAATAGCTTGAATCACCTGGTTCTGACTTGACTCATCATAGAAATATCTTTTAAAATATACATGACCTCTGTGTATTGCTATTGTGAGGCATATCCTGGGATTATAACTACTGCCACATTAAAATACAACTCTACTAGTCACCATCTGTGTGACCTTGAACAAAACAGAATACCTTCCCATACCATAATTTTATAGTTTACAAACTAGAAATGATACAATTTGTTTCATACTTGTTTTACAATTCTTGTGAGAATTCAATTAAATAATTCACTGTACTGTAACTGTTGCTCTCCATGGTTAGCAATGATTTATACATTTTTTTGTATTTGAAAATGGCACTGTGACTCTCCCACAAAGGTAATTAAGCATAATACAAAATTAAGCAGATTATTTCCTTCTTTCATTATGTTCTTTTTCCTTACTTGCTGCCTCTGATTTTCCTTGTCATGGGACTCTGCTATACTTTCCTACTCCCTGTCACTGAAGTACAGTCTACATTGCTTATGATTGCACAGCTGCCAGAACAGCCTTGGGGTCAGAGTGGGATGATAATATCTAAGACAATATCATACTAGCCAGAGATAGTTTACAGTTATTTCTATATTTTCCCATTGATTCTGACATTTAATCTTTTTTTTGGATTTAGAGAAAGGAGTTATCAATTCATCAGGGAATTGACCAAAACAAAGTATGTATGAAAATGCCACTGTAGCATAAATCTTAAAAGGTCTTATTAATAAAAACAAACCCAGAGCCAGGTATTGGGGTGAACGCTGAAAGATCAGAGAAACAGAACAAGCCAGCTAACCTCACCTTGCCAACTTCCCAGCAGATCTTATTTCCTCAGACTGAAAGCCTCCAAGTACTCATCTGAATGGATCTCAGTTGCACTGCTTGCTAAAAGCCTCAAAGCTTTAAAAGACTCTAATTCCTGGTCCTCACACCTTATATACCTTTCTTCTTCCTGCCATCATTTCCTGGGATTAAAGGCATGTGTCACCATGCCTGGCTGTTTCCAGTGTGACTTTGAACTCACAGAGATCTGCATGGATCTTTGCTTCCAGAATGCTAGGATTAAAGGCGTGTGCTACCACTGCCTAAACCTATGTTTAATATAATGGCTGTTCTCTCTCTGACCCCCAGATAAGTTTATTGGGGTGCACAATATATCAACCACATTTCCCCTTTTTTGTTTAAAATAAAAAAGTTATAACAAATATAAGAAAAAGTATATACAATAAGTATCTACCATATATACAGTCAAGAATTACATTAACAATGTCTACTCCATTCACATTTGACAGATTCAGACAAAAAACTCCATTATATATATATATATTAAGAATGTCCAGTCCATTAACATTTGACAAATTCAGACAAAAAATTTTCATTACTTATCCTATTTAAAATAAGCAGTTGCTTTTTAAAAGTAGATTCAATAATCTCCATTTTTACCTTATATCCATATTCTCTTTTTTTTTTTTAGTAGAACAAAAATCTGCCTTTTGTCTTATTTCTTATGCCACAAGGAAACCCATTTATTTGTGTGCTAATAAAGAATAATAAAACATTTTAAACTTATATTGCTTGATCTATTTTAACCCTCTGAGTCCAGTTAGTGCTTCCCATATGCACATTGGTGTAAGACCATCTATGGGGCTGTGGGTGGGGGTGTGGGAAGCCTACCAATGGTCTGATTCCCAAAGAAAAGTAACTGTTCCTTCCCAAGCAGCCATTATTACCAATAGATCTTCAGCTAGGGCTGGGCTTTTTGGACCCCTTCCCCAATCCAAGCTGGAGATTTAACTGGCTCGATCTTGAACAGATACTGTCTCAGTTGTCACATCTGCTGTGAGTACTTGTGTTCAATAGATATGACATGGCCAGAGGAAAGCACTTCAGAGCATCCTTCCCTATCCTTTGGCTCATTCTTGCCACCCCCTCTTCCATGATGCTCTTTGAGCCTTCAGAAGAAGGAGTTGATATAGATGCACCATCTGTGGCTGAGCACTTAGTCAGTTCTTTTCAGCACTTTGAACAGTTAATATACCTCTGCATAAACCACTATCCATTACAATAAAGCACTTCTCTGACTGAGGTTAGTGACAGCACAAATCTATGCATTTAAATATAAACATTTAGAAGGCAGTTTAACAACATGATCGTTTATAAAAACAAAATCAATGATTGCTCACTTAGGGTCTATGACTTCCCTCACTAAGGGTTTTAACAATATTTATAGTATAAGAAATTAATTCCCCTGTGGATATGCCTTAAATCCAACCAAGACAGTAGTTAGTTACCCTATAAACAGTTATTGCTGCATGCAGAGTCCAACACTGGATAAGACAATTAATGTAGTTGGTTGCTTTTCCTCTCTTGTTCTTTGCCTCTGGCTTTTTTTTGGGGGGGATTGCATCAACCAGTTCCCAAATAAATTACACAAAGAGGCTTATTTTTAATCATAAATGTCCAGCTTTAGCTTGGCTTCTTTCTAGCTGGCTTCTCTTAAATTAACCTGTCTACCTTTTGCCTCTGGGATTTTTCCTTTCTCTTACCTCTGCATATGCATATCTTACTCTTAATCCTTGGCTGGATATGTGGCTGGGCAGCTAGCCCCTGCACTCTTCCTCTCCTTTCTTGCTTCTGGTTTTTTTTTCATATTTTTTTTTTTTTTTTACTTTTTACACATCAGCCATGGGTTCCCCAGTCCTCCCCCCTCCTGCCCCCACAGCCACTTTCCCCCCCAACCCCTCCCCTCCATTCTCATCTCCTCCAGGGCCAAGGCTCCTCTGGGGATTCATTTAAACCTGGTGGATTCAGTACAGGCAGGTCCAGTCCCCTCCTTCCAGGCTGAGCAAAGTATCCATGTTTAAGCCCAAGTTTCCAAACAGCCAGCTCATGCACTAAGGACAGGTCCTAGTTCCACAGCCTGGATGCCTCCCAAAGAGTTCAAGCTATTCAATTGTCTCACTTATCCAGAGGGCCTGATCCAGCTGGGGGCTCCACAGCCTTTGGTTCATAATTCATGTGCTTCCATTCAATTGGCTATTTGTCCCTGTGCTTTTCCAATCTTGGGCTCAACAATTCACGCTCTTACACTCACTCCTCTTTCTCAACTATTGGACACCTGAAGCTCCACCTGGGGCCTGGCCAAGGATCTCTGCATCCACTTCCATCAGTTATTGCATGAGAGTTCCAGCACGACTGTTAGGGTGTTTGGCCATCTGATCCCCAGACTAGGTCAGTTCAGGCTTTCTCTCGACCATTGCTAGCAGTCTACAGAAGATGTATCATTGTGGATTTCTGGGGACCTCTTTAGCACTCTGCTTCTTCCTGTTCTCATGTGGTCTTAATTTATCATGGTCTGTTATTCCTCGTTCTCATTCTCTGTTCTTGATCCAGCTGGGATCTCCTGTTCCCCTAAGCTTTCTTTCTATTACAAACAAAGCTGCTATGAACATAGCTGAGCAAATGCCCTTGTGGTATGATTGAGCATTCCTTGGGTATATGCCCAAGAGTGCTACAGCTGGGTCTTGGGGGAGATGGATTCCCAATTTTCTAAGGAAGCGCCATATTGATTTCCAAAGTGGCTATACAAGCTTGCATTCTCACCAGCAGTGGAAGAGAATTTCCCTTGCTCCACATCCTCTCCAGCATAAGCTGTCTTCTGTGTTTTTGATCTTAGCCACTCTGACACCTGTAAGGTGGTATCTCAGAGTTGTTTTGATTTGCATTTCCCTGATAATTAGGGATGTTGAGCAATTCCTTAAATGTCTTTCAGCCATTTGAACTTCCTCTGTTGAGAATTCTCTGTTTAGTTCTATAGCCCATTTCTTAATTGGACTGTTGGGCATTTTGATGTCTAATTTCTTGAGTTCTTTATATATTCTGGATATCAGCCCTCTGTCAGATGTGGAGTTGGTGAAGAACTTTTCCCATTCTGTGGGCTGTCACTTTGTCTTGTTTACCATGTCCTTTGCTCTACAAAAGCTTCTTAGTTTCAAGAGGTCCCATTGATTGATTGTTTCTCTCAGTGTCTGTGCTACTGGTATTATATTTAGAAAGTGATCTCCAGAGCCAATGCATTCAAGAGTACTTCCTACTTTCTCTTCTATCAGGTTCAGAGTAACTGGATTTATGTTGAGGTCTTTGATCCACTTGGACTTAAGTTTTGTGCACGGTGACAGATATGGATCTATTTGCAGCCTTCTACACATTGACATCCAGTTATGCCAGCACCATTTGTTGAAGATGCTTTCTTTTTTCCACTGTACATTTTTGGCTTCTTTGTCAAAAATTAGATGTTCATAGGTGTGCGGGTTAATGTCAGGGTCTTCAATTCGATTCCATTGGTCCACATGTCAGTTTTTATGCCAGTACCAAGCTGTTTTTATTATGGTAGCTCTATAGTAGAGCTTGAGGTCAGGGATTGTGATGCCTTCAGAGGTTGTTTTATTGTACAGGATTCTTTTGGCTATCCTGGGTTTTTTGTTTTTCCATATGAAGTTGTCTATTATTCTTTCCAGATCTGTGAAGAATTGTGTTGATAATTTGGTGGGGATTGTGTTGAATCTGTAGATTGCTTTTGGTAAGATCGCCATTTTTACTATGTTAATCCTGCCTATCCATGAGCATGGGAGGTCTTTTGATTTTCTGACATCTTCTTCAATTTCTTTTTTCAGGGATTTAAACTTCTTGTCATATAGGTACTTCAAAGGCTTAGTTAGCGTAACCCCAAGGTATTTTATATCATTTGTGGCTATTGTAAAGGGTGATGTATCTCTGATTTCCTTCTCAGCCTGTTTGTCTATTGCATATAGGAGGGCTACTGATTTTTTTTAATTGACCTTGTATCCTGCTATGTTGCTGAAGGTTTTCATTAGCTGTATCAGTTCTTTGGTTGAATTTTTGGGGTCACTCATGTATACTATCATGTCATCTGCAAATAAGGACAGCTTGACTTTTTCCTTTCCAATTTGTATCCCCTTAATCTCCTTATGTTGTCTTATAGCTCTGGCTAGAACTTCAAGTACTATATTGAATAAGTATGGGGAGAGGGGACAGCCTTGCCTTATTCCTGATTTTAGTGGTATTGCTTTGAGTTTCTCTCCATTTACTTTGATGTTGGCTGTTGGCTTGCTGTAGATTGCCTTTATTATGTTTAGGTATGTTCCCTGTATTCCTGATCACTCCAAGACCTTTATCATGAAGGGTTGTTGGATTTTGTCAAATGCCTTTTCTGTATCTAGTAAGATAATCATGTGGTTTTATTCTTAGAGTTTGGTTATATGGTGTATTAGATTGACAGACTTTCGTATGTTGAACCACCCTTGCATGCCTGGGATGAAGCCTACTTGATCATGGTGGATAATTGTTTTGATGTGTTCTTGGAGTCTGTTTGCCAGTATTTTATTAAGTATTTTTGCATCAATGCCCCTCATGAGGGAGATTGGTCTGTAGTTCTCTTTCTTTGTTGCATCTTTGTTTGGTTTAGGAATCAGGGTAATTGTAGCCTCATAGAAGGAGTTTGGTAATATTCCTTCTGCTTCTATTGTGTGGAACAATTTAAAGAGTATTGGTATTAAGTCTTCTTTGAAGATCTGGTAGAATTCTGCAGTGAAACCATCTGGTCCTGGGCCTTTTTTGGTTGGGAGACGTTTAATGACTGATTCTATTTCCTTAGGGGTTATTGGACTATTTAAATGGTTTATCTGGTCTTGATTTAACTTAGATATGTGGTACCTATCCTGAAAATTATCCATTTCCTTTAGATTTTCCAGTTTTGTGGAGTAGTGGTTTTTGAAGTATGACCTGATGAATCTCTGGATTTCCTCATTGTCTGTTGTTATGTCCCCCTTTTCATTTCTGATTTTGTTAATTTGGATGCCCTCTCTCTGTCTTTTGGTTAGTTTGGATAAGCGCTTGTCTATCTTGTTGATCTTCTCAAAGAACCAACTCTTTGTTTCATTAATACTTTGTATTGTTCTCTTTATTTCTATTTTATTGATTTCAGCTCTTGCTTCTTCCTGTTCAAGGGCTTTCAGGTGTGCTGTCAAGTCACTAGCGTGAGATTTCTCCAGCTTCTTTATGTGGGCATTTAGTGCTATGAATTTCCCTCTTAGCACTGCTTTCATAGTGTCCCATAAGTTTGGGTATGTGGTGTTTTCATTGTCATTGATCTCTAGGAAGTCTTTTTTTTCTTTATTTCTTCCTTAACCCATTGGTGATTCAGTTGAGCATTATTCAGTTTCCATGAGATTGTAGGATTTCTGTAATTTTTTCTGTTGTTGAAATCTAACCTTAAACCATGGTGGTCATATAGAACACAGGAGGTTATTCCAATTGTTTTGTACCTGTTGAGATTTGCTTTGTGGCCAAGTATGTGGTTCATTTTTAGAGAAGGTTCCATGGGGTGCTGAGAAGAAGTTATATTCTTTTTTGTTTGGGTAGAATGTTCCATAGATTAAGTCCATTTGAGCCATAACATCAGTTAATTCCATTATGTCTCTGTTAAGTTTCTATTTGGCCGATCTGTCCAGAGGTGAAAGTGGGGTGTTAAAGTCTCCCAATATTAATGTGTGAGGTTTTATATGTGATTTAAGTTTTAGTAATGTTTCTTTTACATGTGTGGGTGCCCTGTGTTTGGGGCATAAATGTTCAGAATTGAAACTTCATTCTTGGTGGATCTTTCCTGCGATGAGTATGTAATGTCCTTCATCATCTCTTTTGATTGATTTTAGTTTGAAGTCTATTTTGCTGGATATTAAGATGGTTACAACAGCTTGCTTCTTAAGACCATTTGATTGCAAAGTCTTTTCCCAGCCTTTTATTCTTAGGAGGTGTCTGTCTTTGAATTTGAGGTGTATTTCTTGTATGCAGCAGAAAGATGGGTCCTGTTTTCGTA
Source organism: Onychomys torridus (assembly GCF_903995425.1). Lineage (NCBI taxonomy): Eukaryota > Metazoa > Chordata > Mammalia > Rodentia > Cricetidae > Onychomys > Onychomys torridus. Next base: position 494,823 of record NC_050457.1, on the reverse strand, counting down.
TCCATTCTGTTAGTCTGTGTCTTTTTATAGATGAATTAAGTCCATTGATATTAAGGGATATTAATGACCAGTGACTGTTCATTCCTGTTGTTCTTTTTATTTTTTGGTGGTAGTTTGTGTGTACTTCTCTTCTTTGGGGTTTACTGCTGTGGTGTTATCTATTGCCTGTGTTTTCATGCATGTATCTGCCTTCCTTAGGTTGGAATTTTCCTTCTAGTGCTTTCTGTAGGGCTGGATTTGTGGATAAGTAGTGTTTAAATCTGGTTTTGTCTTGCAAGGTCTTGTTCACTCCATCTATGATGATTGAAAGTTTTGCTGGGTATATTAGTCTAGGCTGGCATCCATGGTCTCTTAGTATCTGCATTATATCTGTCCAGGTCCTTCTGGCTTTCAAAGTCTCCATTGAGAAATCGGGTGTTACTCTGATGGGTTTGCCTTTATAAGTCACTTGGCCTTTTTCCTTTGCTGCCCTTAATATTCTTTCTTTATTCTGTACATTTAGTTGTTTAATTATTATGTGGCAAGGGGACTTTTTGGGAGGTCTAGTCCGTTTGATGTTCTACAGTCTTCTTGTATCCTCATAGGCATTTTGTTCTTTAAGGTGGGAAACTTTTCTTCTATGATCTTGTTAAATACATTTTATGTGCCTTTGAGTTGGTATTCTTCTCCTTCTTCTATCTTTATTATTCGTAGGTTTGGTCTTTTCATGGTGTCCCAAATTTCTTGGACATTTTGGGTCATGATTTTGTCGGTTTTAGTGTTTTCTGTGACTGATGAATCTATTTCTTCTACCGTATCTTCAACACCAGAGATCCTCTCTTCCATCTCTTGCATTCTGTTGGTTATACTTGCATCTGAAGTTCCTGTTTGTTTACTCAGATTTTCTATTTCCAGCATTGCTTCTGCTAGTTTCTTCTTCATTTTTTCTATTTCCTTCTTCAGGTCTTGGACTGTCTCCCTTGCTTTTTCATGATTTTCTTTCAGGGACTTATTGTTTTCTTCTGCTTTAATTGTCCTTTCCTCTATTTTTTTTATAGAGTTCTTCCCATTTTTTGTTTGTCTCTTCCTCCACTTTATTTTTGATTTCTTCTATATAAGGCTCTAGCCTCTTCATGATGTTACTTATAAATTTGTTTTCTTCTTCTTCTTCTTCTTCTTCTTCTTCTTCTTCTTCTTCTTCTTCTTCTTCTTCTTCTTCTTCTTCTTCTTCCATTCTATGATGTTCAGGTCTAGCTGTTGGAGAAGGGCTAGGTTCTGGTGATGCTGTATTGCTCTTTATTTTGTTATATGTACTTCTGCCTTGGCGTCTGCCCATCTCCTTGTGGGTTGGTTCTTGGTCTTATCAGTGTACTTGGTCCAGACAGAGCTGACAGATTTAGGGAGCCTCTCTCTGGTCCAGATGGAAGCTCTGGGCCGGATGGGAGCTCCGGTCCAGATGAGAGTGCTGGCGGGATAGGAGCTGGTGGGCTGGACTCTGAGTCTCAGGAAGTCCCTGGGTTCTCCTTATCTTGTCCAGGTGGGAGCTCCTCTTGTCCAGATGGGAGTTCTGGGACAGGATGGAAGCTCTGATCCAGATGGGAGTTTTGGGATGGATGGGAGCTGGGGGCTTTCTGGTCCAGATGGGAGTTCTAGGGCAGGATGGAGTGCTGGACACTGGTCACTAAGTCTCCAGAAGTGGCTGGGGTCTCCAGCAGATGGGTGTGGGAGCAAGGCATTGAGGTTGTAGTGTCCACCAGAGGGTCTCTCTGATCCAGATGGGAGTTCCAGGGTGGATGGGAGCTGGGGGCTGGTGTCTGAGTCTCAGGCAGTGGCTGGGGTCTTAGGCAAATGGGTGTGGGGGCAGGGTATGGAGACTGCAGGGTCTGCCTGCAGTCTTGGAAAAGGGGAGCCTTCCCACAGGGCCTGCCGATTGGCTGGAAACTGGGGCCAAGTTGGGCAGGTCTTCCCAGGATGGTGCCCATGGGTGGGACCCAGGGGCAGTTGCCTCTCTGACTATAACCCCAGGCACTCACCTCTGGTCCAGATGGGAGTTCCAGGGCAGGTGGGAGCTGGGGACTGGTCTCTGAGTCTCAGGAAGTGGTTGGGGCCCAGGCAAATGGGTGTGGGGGCAGGGTGTGGAGACTGCAGGGTCTGCCTGCAGTCTTGGAAAAAGGGAGCCTTCCCACAGGGCCTGCAGATTGGCTGGAGACTGGGGCCAAGTTGGGCAGGTCCTCCCAGGATGGTGCCCAGTGGTGGGACCCAGGGGTGGTTGCCTCTCTGACTATCCCTTTCCTGATTCTTGCTCTCTTTTACTCCTTTTATTTATTCTCTCTGCCTGCCAACTCAGCCTATCCTTTCTCCTGCCTTGCTAGTGGCAGTTCATCCAATTCCTAGAATTCTCCCCTGTTTTTTATATCATATCTGTTCTACTTGTAGTAGGAATCTTAAAGGTACTTGTAAATAAAATCAAACCTGAAGCCAGTTATTGGGGTGAATGCTAGAAGATCAGAGAAGCAGAACAAGCCACAGCTATCTAACCTTGCTAGTTCCTCAGGTGGTTCTGTTTCCTCAGGCTGGAAGCTTCTGAGTCCTCAGCTGAACTGTGCTGCTCCAAAGCCTGAATGCTAAATCAGCCAAATGCTTAACCAACTTAGTTCCTGGTCCTCATGCCTTATATACCTTTCTCTTTCTGCCCCCACTCCCTGGGATTAAAGGCTGGGTTTTGGGGAATAAAGGCATGTGTCACCATGCCTGGCTGTTTCTAATGTGGCCTTGAACTCAGAGATCCAGAGGTATTTCTGTCTCTGAAATGCTAGGATAAAAGGAGTGCACCACCACCACCCAACTTCTGCTATGGCTTGCTCTGACCCATTTTCTAGCCACCATTTTTGGCTTTGCTCTAGTGGCTGTCTGTTCTCTGACCCCAGATAAGTTTATTAGGGTGCACAATATTGTTGGGAACACAACACCACCACATCTACTATCCATTATTATTATATTTTTTACTTGGTTTGCAAGAGCTCAGTCCCCAAGTAGCTTCTTCACACATACTTTATTTTTCTAAAGATTTTTTTTATGTCATTTGTGTAGCTGGAGACCTTCTCTCCAGCCCCTGCCAAGTCCTGTTATTCCAACACACAGATGTTTATATTATTTAAACTGCTTGGCCATTAGCTCAGGTCTACCACTGTCTAGCTCTTACTCTTATATTTAGCCCATTTTTATTAATCTATACTTTGCCAGGTGTCTCGTGGCTTAATGGTACCTTACATTTCCTTGTCCTGGCAGCCACTGCAGTGTTCCTCCTGCCTTCCTGTTCTCTCTATTTTCCTCTCTATTAGTCCCACCTGCCTGGCTACTGACCAATCAGTGTTTTATTTACCAATGAATCATCCACTGCACATTTGTGCGTGTATTCACACACGTGTATGCAGGTACCCTGTGAAGCCATAAGGAGTGTCAGATTCCTTGGAAATTTGTGAGCTGCCTGATGTAAGTGCTAGGTCAAATTCTGATCCTCTGATACAACAGTAAACACTTAACTGCTGAGCCATTGCTTCAACCCCTATACTTTTTTAAAATAAATTTTAAATACATTTATTTGTTAAAATTTTTTTTCATTTTACATACCAACTGCAGTTCCCCCTCCCTCCCCTTCTCCTGCCTCCTCACCTCCCTCCCACTCTACCACCATCCACTCCTCAGAGTGGGTAAGGCCTCCCATGGTAGTCAACAAAGTCTGGCATACCAAGTTGAAGGAAAGCGTACCCCATTGTATCAAGGCTGAGCAAGGTATCCCACCACAGGGAGTGGATTCCAAAAAGCCAGTTCATGCACCTGGGATAAGTCTTGGTCCTGCTGCCAGGGACCCCACAAACAGATCAAGCCACACAACTGTCAACCACATTCAGTGGATCTAGTTTGGTCCCATGCAGGTTCCCGGGTTGTCAGTCCAGAGTCAGTGAGCTGTCTCTGTGGGTTTCCCCATCATTTAAGCCTTCACTTGGCCCTTCAGTTTCACAGCCCTGTTATGTACTACTTGTTTGAACTCTTCTGCCCCATATTCCTGGTCTCTACTTTCATTTCACCTGTATTCTACTATCTCTTGTCACGTGGAATGCATCACTTTGTCAGTTCTTATTTCTTGTTTCCTACCTTTCATATTTACTCCATGTTAATTTTAAATCCACAAAACAAAAGATTTGAGGCTGAAACCTTCATATGAGAAGGAATATCAGGCATTTGTCTTAGGGGTCTGAGTGACCTCAATCGGTGTAATTTTTTTCCAGTTCCATCCTTACCCACCTGAAAATTTTAAGATTTCAATTTTCATTTCAGCTGATTGGTATCCCTTTGTCTATATTTTCACTATCATTCTTCAGTTGATGGGCATCTAAATTGATGGATGATAAGCTTCTAAAGAGTAAAGACCATATGGTCTTTATATACCTCATTTCATTTTTTACACAGAATTTTGTATACTTCAATTTTATTGTAATACTTATTGTAGAGAAATTTTACTTAAATTGCTTGCTATAGCTGGGAAGTGTCTTGAGCTGGGGACAGAGGTGTATCACTCTAATGTCCCATCAATTTTTATTGTACATACTTCTATATTTTAAATTTTGGATGATAATAATGTTCATACACTATTTGTATGACTTTATGAAATTAAATCATCACCTTTGGGTCCAACATAAATATTATGAGTGTAACCAACCACTTTAAAATTAGATTAAGGCCTGCTTCACAAAATAAACAATTATATCATACTTCTCCCTGCAAGATTCAGAGCCATTATAGAAAAGGAGATAGGAAGATTGTAAGAGCCAGATGTTGTGTGAGACTAGAATGAGATAGTGTCTTCTGGACATGACCAGACCACTGCACCCATAAACGCATAGCCTTATGAGTAAATCTACTACTATTGTATTGCTAAAAAGATAGAATACTATCAAATTCCCTTTAAATGCACATTTCTCTACCCACATGCAGTGCAGGTTTGAGTCCTCATCAGAGAAGCATCCTTGTGTAGAAATTGGCACTTAACAGAGAAATTCACAATGGGTTGAAGTGCAGAGAGTAAATGCTATGGAATATCTGGCCATAAGTGAAACATCTATATCATAACCCCTCTCCTCAAGGTTCAGGGACCATCATGGAAGAGAAGACTAAAAAGATTGTAAGAGCCAAAGGTTGGGGAGAACTGGAGTGTGAGGCCTGTTGCATCCATAAACTCATATCAACTGTGGTGGCTGTAGGGGTAGCCGATCCAGCTTTGACCTGGAAGTGCCACCCCCATTGAGGCTTCAGTAATTGTCATGCCTACAAGGCAGAGGTGAGAGAGGACACCTGAAGACCTGAGATCCGGATGGCCTGGCTCTCTTGGTTCCTGGATCATGGACGCTGGAGGTAGACTGAGCAGAGTTCTCCAGAGAACACCCCTGACAGTGCTTCACCTTTCCCAGACCCTGTTACCTATCCCTTCACTTGTAAGTTACCCCACAAAATAAACCTCCCCTTTAACTACGTGGAGTTGCCTTAATAATTAAACCAGTAGGTGGCCTGTTCAGGAGCTGAAAAAAGTAAAGCCAATCAACATGCTAGCATGGAATAAGAAGGAGTTCATGAGCCCTGAGGAACTATGGTGTCAGGGGGAGGGAGAGTCAATTTTCTTTTAGGGTATACTCCTAGATCAATCTTACTCTAGTGGATATTCCTACACTCAGAAGTATCTGGACAATACAAATTGCAGCTTGTATTGAAATAACAAGGATACAAAATATTAGAGGACTAGGAGGTAGAGGCAGATTTGAAAGGAATTAATAAAAATATTTTTAAAAACCCTAAAATTAAAAGTGTACCTATGTGAACTTATTATTTTAATTTAGTTAAATTTACAAAATATCAAACTATCTTCTAAATATCTATGTTTATACCCCCCCAAAAAAATACTACACTCACCCATAATGAGAAGCCTCCTTTTGCAATGAACTGTTGTGAATACTCCTTCAAGGAGCTGAGAATAAGTGATAGAATGAGTTCTCAGTCACAAGTGAGATATTTATACCACCTAATCTAAGCTCAGAGAATGTCTATTGACAGAAATAATGTGAGAGCTGAAAACCAGGGAGAAAGACTGAGAAACATCATCCTCTGGGTGCAACACAGACATCGGAATCTTGAGCTTACAGCAGCTGTCATTACTACTACTGGGTCTGCACAAAACTGGCCCTGCCAACAATCTGTTATTGGCTCATGAAGTTCTACCCATCCATGATGAATTACAGGCTTCTGAAAAATTGTGGAGAGGAGGAAGTCATTACCTTCACCAAGTTTAATGGATAATTTCAATTAGTCACATAGATAGCTCTGGTTAAACTCAATAGATCATGAAACAAAACAAAAAGTTATGCATGCCAGGAGTTTGGAGGGAGGAAGGGACAGCGATGGGGCTAGGAGGTAAATATCAAATAACAAATCCAATTAATAAAAGACAGACCTGTAGTGAGTCTTTCTTGTCAGACTTTCTTTGGACTGATAGCCCCCAAATAATGACACAGAGACTTATTATTAATTATGAAAGCTTGGTCTTAGCTTAGGCTTTTCCCACTAGCACATGGCACTGGTTGCTGGCTCTGACCCCTTTGGGTCCATGTGAGCCAAGGCTTATTACCCTGAAGATACCAGCTGGAAGCTGTGTTTATCTGCCTCAGCTATGGAAAGCTACTGAGCCTGCTATCTAGAGTCCCCAACAGCCAACTGTTATGAGTGCTCGCAGAGAGGTCTAGGCACTGGCTGGCATGACTTCTTGTTTAGTGTGGTCGTGTGCCACATTGGGCACCAAATGCAGTAAGTCTTTCTTTTTGGACTTTCTTTGGACTGCCAACCCCCAAGTAATGGCAACAGAGATTTATTATTAATTATAAAAGCTTGGTCTTAGCTTAGGTTCATTCTACTAGCTCTTACAATGTATATTAACCTGTTTCTATTAATCTATATCTGCCATGTGACTCTTTACCTCTCCTCTTCATGTCTTGCTGGCTAATGTCTTGGGCCTAGGTTTATTACCTGAGTTCCTCTCTCTTCCCAGAAATCCTGCCTAAACTTTTCTGCCTAGCTATTGGCCATTCAGCTTTTTATTAAACCAATCATAATCATATACCTTCACACAGTGTACAAATATCCCTCAACACAACCCAAGAACTTTTCTTGAGCTATGGTTCCCTCATCAGGTTTAATAGAGATACACAACTGGGCATGTGCAGGAAAACAAAATGTTTTGTGGCATTCCAGGAAAATTGTGTGGGAGTTGTAGACATGGTAGAGATATCATAAAAGTGGTCTCAGCCTGTCTGGAAGATGGCATGAACATGATGCACATAGCATGCCTATGCTCACTTCCTTGTTGATGCATTGGCTATGAGTAATGCTTACAAAGTCTGGACCAGGAGGACAAAGCCCCGTTAGAACAATCCCTCTGGAATATTTGAAATATTATTTTAGTTTAAATGACAGATCTCTTTGGAGAGTAAAGTTGATTGTCAGGGAAAAACCCATTTTCAGGAACAGAAAGGTCTGTTTTTGAGCTGTGGAATTTTGAGGGGTAGTAGCCTGTGCAGGGGGAAGACTGTTCTGAGAATGGAGACTGGAGGCTTCATCAAGGGACATTTTGGAGGAAGGGGCCACAGCTTGGCTGCTTTATTTTGCCTTATAAACTGAATTGTCACAAATGATTTCTCCAAGGCAATGAGTCCTTTTTGTTTTGCCTTTTCTCCTCCTCACCATCTCAATTAAGGTTCAGTCACACAGCTTCCCTGTGTTCTCATGAACATGAAAGCCTGGGATGGGTATGAAAATGAAATGTGCCTGTTCAAGTAGGTACTTAATTTGCCTCTAAGAAAGCCAAATCACCTAAAAATGAGTTAATCACCATTTTACTGTAAACCTCCAGTTTTTCTAAAGTCCATTTGGAAAACGCATTGGGAAAAAGAGAGAACCCATTTTTGTTGAAAACATGAGCTTTTCCTTTTTGACTTAATGAGGAAGCATTTATTCTTATTTATAAGTATATTTTACATGTTCTGATTAATACATCAAGTGTGTAATGTTGAAGTTCCATTAAGAATTCTAAAACCATGTTAGACTCAGTTGTACATTGTATTAGGATATTAGATAAACATAACTTTTAGTATCACACACACAAACACACACACGCACACACACATATATACACATATGCTTTTATACACATACACACACATATATGTATATATATATATACATATATACTTTCCTATTCACAGAGGGACATGCCTTTCAAAAATATTTTATTGGATGAAGCATTCTTATTCTCATGAAAGCTTTTGATTCTTTAATATAATTTAATATGCCTTTTAAAATTCTGTTTGATAAAAGCATTTGGTACATTATAAATACCTGTAAAGAAAATATAGCTTAAAATTCCAAGGGAAATATTATATAATTATCATTTTTAACATTTTCACAAAAACCCACATAGGCACTAAAAACAAACTGACAAAAATATTTTGTCTAAACAATATGGAAACATTCAAACATAGTATTGTCTAAATATTAAAGCTTATCCAGAGTGAACCTTTGGCTATAGCCCACAAGTTGGGGTTCTTATAGGGAAAAGATGCTATTCAAAAGGGCTGCAGAAAATCTCTATATATTTAGTATAAGGATTAGGAAAGGATGTTGACCTCCAACTCTTTCATTGTTCTAAATCACTAATTAACAATTAGTGATATCTTCCTCTAGGCCATTTTTAATTAGTTAAAATTTAATGTAGTAACTCTTAAGTCCTTTTCAGTTTTAATTTGCTACAATAGTGAAAATTTCATTTAAACCTTTTAACAAACACCATGTAAAACCTTCAAGAACAGAGGGCTACTGCAAGCCTTCTAAGCATCATGGGCATGGCTCTGAAGAGAACCTTGTTATGTATAAATTTAAATGATAAAACAGGAGGTGAAAATTTATCATGCTAACCACACTCAAAGAAAAAGCAATTGTCTTTCTGAACTAATTCAGTGCTGGAAGTGACTGTAGAATGCTCAGACATAGTAGAAAATTTACAAACCAACTCAGTTGGAGAATGCAAGCATACAGTTAACTAGAGTCTGCATTGGCATGCTAAGAGAAGGAAGCAGGGGTCTCTAGTTAATGAATAATAGAAATGAATATCCAGTGAGATAAGATTAAGTGTTCATATTAAATGAAACTCCCAAGATATTTTTAGGATTCCAAGTACTCTTTTTACTTATAAATGCAAAAAACTAACTAGGTCATACCAAACTCAATTATTAATGGCAAAGCCTGCCTGGAAGTACTTGTGTGAAATCTTTTTCCTAACACATTTGCACTTTATACAGATACATTTAGTGTGGAATTGGGCAAAAATCACATGTGTAAAAAGACAAATATCACATTTTCTCTTCTATGTGTAATCTGGATGAAATGCAAAGACAGGAATTAGAGGCAGGAGCACTTATGAAGAGGAGGACAAGTAGGAACAAACAGAAGAGAGGTTAATGGAGGATGGACATTGTCCATGTTCATGAAGTACATGGAGGAGAATGTCAAGATGAAACCTTATCTTCTACAATTAACACACTTAATTTAAAAAGGAATATATGCCCATGGGATACTGAGTAGTAACAAATAAAGTGGCTATTGCAATAAAAAAAAAAAAAAAAAAGCCAGCCAGGGAATCCTGGACTTGGAATCGTACTAAGAAGGAGCTACCTTTTGCCGGCTATTGCAGTGATAGATGATGGATCTGAAAATCAGATTTTATGTGAAATCTCACACTTTGAACAGTCCTTTGCATTTTTGAGACATTCTGCATAACTTACAGGAAGGACAAATAAGACCTAAGTGCAGCCCATCTGTTTTTTGATTTGAAACATGGAAGGAATTTGGTAAGAATTTGAATACTTTCTTCTGAGATTAGAGAAGACCCTGTGGTGTCCAGAAATGAACACTCATTTACAGAGAACTAGAAGAACCTGTCCTAGGAACACATTGTGAGAATGTCTCACTGCTTCTCCCCTTTAATCACTATTTTCTCTGTTAGTACACTGGTTCTCTATACACTGAGTGGCTGCTTGTTATTAAACAAAACTATGACTAGGCATTTGCCAAATTCAAGCATAATTTTGTTCAGAGAAATAAGCATGAATTAGTTCTTTGAGTTTTGAGTTTGTAGCTCAGAAAGAAAACATACAAGACAGAAAGGGAAATAGAAGGCCAGGCCATATACAGCATAAGTCACAGCCATCTTTGGATCCATAGAGATCTCTGCATGGTACACCTATCAAGAGAAGTATTCTATAACTATTCTATCTAATATAAAATTGAAGAGCTGTTTTCATATGTAAATAGTGCATTTTATTCTGCCGCTCTCTAAAATGGTCAGATTATCAGCCTCAGCATGAGCAACACATAGTGCTGCCTAGGGTGCAGACCTAGTTGTGAACTTTCACTAGATACTTTATGAAGGCTTCCTTATGATCAAAATTCTAAGGACTCAATTGCAAAAATAGGGAACAAGATAAACTGTAGTACCCCCCACCTTTGTAGATAACTTTTCTAAATTAAAATGGATCTCCCAGTCTTTTCCTATTCTTGTGAGATAGGAAATGGGGGAGAAGCTCAAGGAGCCATTCCACTGGGTATGTCGACAGGGACTTTTGAAAGAAGTTGCTTTATTTGTGCAGATAGGGAAGACATTCTTAAACATTGAGACCCATTCATGAAGTTTGCTTTCCTTTTGGAACTCACCCCAAGGTACAGTTTGAGGAGAAAAAGTAAAAACACCAACAAGGACTTTATAAGCATAGAAATCAGTGACACAACTCTAGACCCAGAAAAGTCTAAGGGGAAGGAGGATGCATGAATATTTCCAACTTGGGGCCACACTATTAATTTTCCTCATTCAGAATGTCCACAAGAGCTTGCAGCAGCCTATCATCTCTATGTTTATAAGGTTTTGTATTATAGAAAACATCAACATAGTCGCTGTACAGACTGTCCTCAGCATCTTCAAGCTGAGAGGGTTTGTTTAGCTTCTCCAGGGCTTTGTAGAAACTCTTGTAAGGGATGCTGAGCTTTGCACCTGCAGACTTCTTTGGTGATTGCTTTGAAGGTGAGTTTTTGCTAAAAGCACTTTGTAGGAGCCTCAGCACTGCCTCTGAAGGAGCCACTTGTGCCAGCTCATCCCTTCTGCCCTCCACACTGCTGCTGCTGGAGCTTTGAGGCACCAGGAGATTGTCATTCAGGCTCTTTTGTGTGGGCTGCTCCTGAAATACAAAATGTCATCAACAAAGGGGGGAAGCTTATTATTTACAGTCAGGAAAGCTAGCTGCAGCCCTAACACAAGCCCACTACAGGTCCCCTGAGAAGCAATTTGGAGAGTAGAGAGAACACAAGGTTTGGAGTTATATGGGTTTGTATTTCAATTCTTATTTTCCCACTTACTGATTCACTGTTGGCAGCTTTTTCAGTCTCCCAGAATTTTAGCTGTAAAGTAGAAATCAGAACGCTTCCATGACTGCTGGTTTTGGAGGTTGAGACTATGCAAGTATGTATTTAATGTGTTGTATTCCTTCACTTTCAAGCCTGCTACAATCTAATCCATTTGCAGAAATGATGATAAATATTTAACAGCTTGCTTGTAAGGCATCAGTTGGTTGCTGTGTGCAAATGCAGCTGAGTAAAGGACCCTTGCTCCTGTTAGTAGCTATTAGATTCTGAGAAGGTCCTAGGGAGGAGAGGTCAGAAACTAGGAGATATGAGAAGTGGTTCCTTGTCAACCTTTATGTAAATACAGTTGTTCTCTAGGACTTTCCACAATACCAAAATCAATGGATTCTCAAACCCTTTGCATAAAATGCAAGAGATTGCTAAATAACCTACACATATCCTCCAGTATACCATATCATCTCTAGACCATTTTTAATACTTAATACAATGTAAATACTTGGTATACAGCATTATTTAAGGGAATGGATACAGAAAAATAAGTTTGTACATGTTTGGTAAAGAGGCAGTTGGTTCAAATATTTTTTCATCCATACTTGGTTAACTATAAGAATTTAGAACCCACCATATGAAGAGCTGATCATATTTCAATACTTTAACAAGGAAAAGTCCTGTCAATACTTTGAAAGGAACCTTGGAGACACACTCACAGTATAAGTTCTCCTTGTTGCTGTGAAGAAACCATGCCTGGACTCTGCTTAGTAGAATACAAACAGGGGCCAGAACCCTAGCTGAGGTTCTCTCTGTTAGTTTATAAGTTCCTCATGTAAATGTCATGCCTTAAAACCCAGCAGAGAGATCTCCCATTTAGGAAAGATTATTCCAAAGATTCTAAAATCCTCCCTACAGCAGAGGCACTACGTTAGATGCTGGCAATGTGGGGAAACAGATGCCATTTCTTCATGACTTCTAAAAAGGGCAAAGGATCCAGGATCACATTGGCTACCCTCTGAAATTTTCTGAGAGAAATTGTGGTTTTATACCTCTTCTTAATAATGCCAAGGCATGTCAGCTAAGTGCCAATTACTAAACAGAAATTAGCAAAGAGAAGCTTACATTATTTGACTGTCTAACCTTGGTCTCCTTTCTTTAAATGTTTTTCTGTCTAGGTTGCAGAGATTACAGTTAAAATAAAATAAGATTGAACATATGTATATATGTTTGTTTGTTGTTTGTTGAGGCAGGGTTTCTATGTGTAGCCCTGATCATTGTGGAACTCACTTTGTAGACAAGGCTGGCATTAAACTCAGAGATTCATCTGCCTCTGCCTCCTGTGTGTTAGGATTAAAGGTGTGCACCACCACCATCCAACTAAGACTGAATAATTGCACTGCAATACAATACTACACAATTTATTATAATAGGTATATATAACTGTGAAACACAGCTCAATTTGCAATATGCTGTTGTACATGGATAAAATTCATGTTATGGAATTTAATTTTATGTCATCAACTTTAATTAATAAACTCCAGATTTAGGAACAAAAGAAAAAAACAAAGGTTCATCCCGTTGGAAACCAACAGTTTTTCTCTCCCAAGCCCTTTCTCTCTATGAATATACAAATTCTTCCCTTCTTAAAAATTAGATGCATCTTTACTCACTCATTGTTTACTACTGTTCAAGAGAGAACATGCCAAGAACAGAGCTACACAGACCTCCACAACATTCACCATCTTCTCCACTCCTCTCCTGTCATTCTGGACAGTATTGTAGGACGTATACACTCGGGGCTGCTTCATGTGCTCTGGCTGAGAAGAGGTCCCATGCAAAATCAACTTCCAGTTTACAATTCTTCCTTCATTTTGCATTCTTCCAGACTAGTAAAAGCAAGCATATGTGTATTTTAGACAGTGTTTCAAATATAAAACAAACTCATTCAACTTGCCAAAAAAAATCTCATAGTTAAAAATCTAATTTTAGTGGTATTGTGCATTTCATGTTCAAAGATCTATTTTGAAAGAAACCACTGGATCCATTCCTCTTATAAAAACTGATACTATGTAAGTTCAACATTTAAAAAAAAAACCTGATTTATTGCTTCACACTCAAGCATCTATTTTTAAAGAAGAATTCCCCGTGTAAATCTATTCTGTCACAGTGGTTCTGTTCTTGAAAAGCTGAAACGTCTATAAGTCAAATATCTAAAACTGTGGAGTCAGGCTATATAGACTTGACATGAAGTGGATCCATCTTGGTAAGCAGCCTGCAACTGAAATGGAGCTAAAGAATTGAGGAGAGGCTGGAAAGGTGGCTAAGTGGCTAAGAGCACTGGCTGCTCTTCTAGACGACCCAGGTTCAATTCCCAGACCCACATGGCAGTTCACAATCCTCTGTAACTCAAATTCAGGGGGATCCATCACCCTCTTCTGGCTTCCTTGGGTACCAGACATGAATGTGTTATATATGCATATGTACATACATACATATATATAGGCAGCACACCCATACACATACAATATCTTTTTTGTTTTTAAGAATTGAGGACAAGTGCAAGAACAGCACTAATAAGTAAAAATACTGCTCTCTACCTGTTAGAACAGAACTTACTATAGTCTTCATTTTCTAAACTATAATTAATTAATTGATGGATTAATTAATTCTGTGTGTATGTGTGAGCATGCACAGTGTGACAAAGCACATGTTTGGAATCCAGAGACAACTCATATGAGTTGATTCTCTCCTTCAACAATGTGGTGTCTAGGGATCAAACTCAAAGAGTCAGACTCAGCTTGATGGCAAATGGACTTAACTACTGAGCCATCTTGCTGGTCCTACTTTAACAATCTATAAAAAAAAGTTATTCTCAGAAAAAGGTAGAAAATACATAATTTGCATTAATTGGCTTCTTTAGAAGTTTAAAGTGATTTATTTTTTTAAATTATCTAGGGAATAAGATCTGCACTGCTGGTCCTTATACTTTTCTCTCAGAACTCAAAGGTGGAACACCATGCATTTACATCCCAACCTTCAGAGAAAGCAGAGGAATGGTCAATGGTACAGGAACAAAGAACTCAGCTATGTGGCTTCATATCAGATACAGCCCTGCCACTGCATCCTTGTGGCATCATACTTTAAAGCATGTCAAAGAGTTTTAGCACAAATCTATTATCTGAAATGATGGGAACCAGAAGTATTTCAGATTTCCAAATCTTTCTGTTCTTAAAGTGTTTATATAGGTTTTACCAGCTGAGAGTCCCAATTCTCCAAAGTCTGTAATGCTCTAAAATTGTAACATTTTTGAGTATCATTTGAGCTTTAGAAATAAAAATTAAAAAAAAAAACTTTAGTGTTTTTTTTTTGTTACTAAAAGTAGAAAAAAGATATTAAACAAGATGTATTGCTTAACCTGAAGCAGGCAGCTGCTTCAATGAGAGCAGCGGGAGAGTTGTGAGGATGATCTCCTTGACTGCAGCAAAGTATCACAGCAAAGGCTGTCCATGATTATGGATGGTTCCAGGGACCACAGCCACATGGCTGCCTGCATACCTTTCTTATCCCTTTCAGCATGCTGAGTTTAGTTGTTTCTTAAAAATCATTGCCTATCTTTCTTTTGCAAAGAAGTGGACAGGTCAAGTTCATTACAATCTAACTAAGTGATGTCATCAACATTTTAAAATACTTCGAAGTATTTGAAAATGAGCTTGGTTTCTTTGTCTTCTTATTTATGCTTACCATGTCTGTAATTTTCAATGTCCAGGTGCCTATAGGATTCTCTCCCCATGTGTGAACAGACATGAAGTCCCAATTCTTAAAGCCATTGGTGGATGTATCCCGTTCCCTTTCAGCCAACAGTACGGTGCTGGTTCCTATTTTTATACAACAAACATAATTTAGTGAATATCTTAACCTGACAGTCTGATCATAGGATTCACTCTAGAATTTAGTAACTGGGAATCAAGAGTGAGATTAAGTGAACTATAGTCTGTCAATGGGAAGGTATGGGAATCTTAGCAGTATTTCAGTCAAACTTCAAGGCATCTAGAAAGTATAACTTTCAATAGAGCCTACTCCCAAGCTCTAAGACTTCGTACGCTAGAAAGATCATAGAGTTAGACAGCTCATCTTTCCTTGTCTAGTGTTTATGGAAACTGAAATTATTCGACTGAATTTTATCAAAATATTTTGTAAGAAATATTTAATTATATTTTTATTTATTTATTTGTGTGTGTCTGTGTGCTCATGTATGTGCTTGAGCACTTACCCATACACATGTGTGTGAGCCATGGCATGCATGCAGAGTTCAGAGGACAGCTTGTGGGAGTCAGTGCTCTCCTATCATGTGGGTCCTGGGGATGGGACTCAGGCCATCAGGAATAGCAGCAGGTGTCTTTCCCTGCTGCCTATCTCACAGGTCCATCAACTTACTTAAATATATTGGGACAACTTTGGGTTGGATTGTGGTTTATGGCTCAACAGTCCTTAACTGATCTTAAGTAGGATTCTCTCAGAAATAGGGTAAAGTCTGTATGATTATATATATTCATATTCATATTGCTGTGAAAGACTTAATCACTATTCTCAACTTTATGGGTAACAAGTCCTGACTTTTTTTCTTCAATGATCCAGACATATCTATAGGTTTTGATAATTTTTCAAAAATATTTCACTGTCTTTAACCTGGTAAAATGAACTTAGTTTGAAAACAGGTGATTTCAGAAAAGCTTATTAATTAGCATACTTGAGCAGGTAACACCCTTTGTCTATCTAGGATCCAGTGACAATGAGCAGGAAGAAAAGATCTACCATCACAAAAAGAACTGTAAATGCCCACAAGGAGACTAAGTTGTACAACCACTGATTGGTAGTTGGAGTTTACCAGCGGCAGAAGTGAGTGTGACATGAAGGTCTCCTCTACGAGAATATTCGATTGTTGCTTCAAATTGCACATGTTCCAGGGACTTGATAGAGTTTTCTTGTCCTTCACAAGCTCTTGTTGGTATTTCAACAATTACTTCTCCATTAGCTTTCAGGGCTCTACATACATTAGAGAAGCAATATTGAAGGAAAGGTATCTCTCCTGCCATCCTTTTGCTTGTTTGAGACAGTTGCACAAGTATACGCATGTCTTGACCAGATAGTCAGCAAGGCTTATTGCTATCATAGAATTACCTGAATTAGAGTTCAATTCATAATTATCTAAAGATTAACTTAATGCATAAGAAAATGATAAGAGTTGGGCAGTGGTGGTGCACACCTGTAATCCCAGCACTCGGGAGGCAGAGGCAGGTGGATCTCTGTGAGTTCGAGGCCAGCCTGGTCTACAAAGCAAGTTCCAGGACAGCCTCTAAAGCTGTCTCAAAAAACCAAAAAAAAAATGATAAGAAACACAAATGTATAAATAAGATGATATTGCTGTACAATCAAATTCAAATAGGTTTTTCTTCAACAAAAGTGGTCCATGACAAAGATATCAATAAGATTCTCATTTAAAAATTGATTTAGTGTAGAAGGCCTTCCTGAGGCATGCTCCCAGGCTTTCCAGGCTCTGGGACTTAGTGTGAGTGTTTTTTTGTTTTTTTTTTTTGTTGTTTTTTTTTTTTTTTTTTTTTTTTTATCATTATGGTTGCCTTGATAAAACAGCTTAACAGTCATAGCAGATTCTGCTTCCATGACCACGCACATAAAGGGCCCTACTTGGAAGAAAATCCATCTGTGACATAGAACTACAGTATGAAGTAGGGCTACTTTGGAAATAAGCCTTAGATAACACTAGTTAGCAATACTGGATTCCTTCAATTCTAAAATCCATTTTTAGAACAAACAATAATATCTTAAATCTAGATGTTGATTGTTCTTGGTTTGAGGATGTTTTGTCTTAATGTTATATAAAACAATGGTGCCTCTGAGGCTTAATGCTACACTGTAGGTAGTCTGCAAGAAGAAAATGAAAATATGTTTACATGACCAGCAGATCTTTGTTTTTTCCATGACTCCCCATAGAGACACAGACAAAGCAAATACTGGTAAAATCCATCCTCATTTATTTCATAAGACCAAGTGCATGAGAAAAAATTTAAATGACAACATCTTAATAAAACTGTGCTTTGGGCATATAGTTGTTTAAAATTCTCAGAGATACTTACCTAGGCTCAAAGTTATTGTCTTTTACAACACATTCGTTCTTCTCTGGCACACTTCTCCAGGTCCTAGGATCAGCCAGATCCACCAGAGCTTTGGCATTTAGCAAACCAAATCCAAACCGACTATTCACCATCAAGCCTGCACCATTCTTTTTCCAACCTGGATTATTGGCCAATGGGTCATACTCAGAGGTCCAGACAACCAGATGCTGCATATCTCGCCAGGTGAGATTTGGGCTAGAGAGAAAGTGACCCAAAGTATCTTTTAGGGACAAAATGAAGTATTCTTATAAAATCAAGTGCTACAAAACCTAAGTTCAAGTGGATCAAAGACCTCAACATAAATCCAGATACTCTGAACCTGACAGAAGAGAAAGTAGGAAGTAGTCTTGAACATATTGGCACAGGAGACTACTTCTTAAATATAACACCAGTAGCATAGACACTGAGAGAAACAATTAATAAATGGGACCTCTTGAAACTAAGAAGCTTTTGTAGGGCAAAAGACATGGTCAATAAGACAAAATGACAGCCTACAGAATGGGAAAAGATCTTCACCAACCCCACATCTAACAGAGGACTGATTTCCAGAATATACAAAGAACTCAAGAAACTAGATACCAAAATACCTAACAGTCTAATTACAAAATGGTCTATAGAGCTAAACAGAATTCTCAACAGAGGAAGCTCAAATGGCTGAAAGACATTTAAGGAATTGTTCAACACCCTTAGTCACCAAGGAAATGCAAATCAAAATGACTCTGAGATACCATCTTACACCTCTCAGAACAGCTAAGATCAAAAACACTGGAGACAGCTTATGTTGCAGAGGATGTGGAGCAAGGGGAACACTCCTCCAATGTTGGTGGGAATGCAAACTGGTAGAGTCACTTTGGAAATCAGAAAATTGGGAATCAACCACCCTCAAGACCCAGCTATACCACTCTTGGGTATATACTCAAGGAACACTCAATCATACAAGAACAGATGCTCAACTATGTTCATAGCAGCATTATTTGTAATAGCCAGAACCTGGAAACAACCTAGATGCCCCTCAACTGAAGAATGGATAAAGAAAATGTGGTACATATACACAATGAAGTACTACTCAGCAAAGAAAAACAATGACAACATGAGGTTTGCAGGCAAATGGATAAAACTAGAAAATATCATCCTGAGTGAGGTAACCCAGACTCAGATAGACAAACATCGTATGTACTCACTCATAAAAGGATACTAGATGTGGAGCAAGGGATAGTCAGCCTACAACCCATAGCTCCAGGGAGGCTGGCTAGTAAGGATGACCCTAGGAAAGACACAGGGATTGCCCAGTGATAGAGAAATGGATGAGATCTACATAACAAAACTAGGGGTGAGGGGAGGGTAATGGAGGGCTAGAGTCAGGGGAAAGAGAGCTTAGGAAAGACAGAGATTCTAGCTGGATCTGGAACAGAGTGGGAGAACAAGGAGGGAGATGCCATGATAAATGAAGACACCATGGGAATATGAAGAAGTAGAGTGCTAGGGAGGTCCCCAGGAATCCACAATGAGGACTCCACCATAGACTACTGACAATGGTGGAGAGGGTACCTGAGCTAACTTGCTCTGGTGACTGGATGGCTGAATACCCTAAATGTCATCACAGAACCCGCATCCATTGACAGATGGAATCAGATGCAGAGATCTAAGACTGGTCCCAGGTGGAACTCCATGGGCGGGGGATGTGGAAACCATGCTTGGAGGGAGTGCACAGACAGCTAGCCAGACTAGTAGAGATGCATAAACTGTGGACCAATGGCTGGGGAGCCCCCATGGTGCTGGACTGGGCCCTCTGGATAGGTGAGACAGTTGTTTTGAGGGGTCCCCAAGCAGTGGGACAGGGGCCTGTCCCTAGTACATGAGCTGGCTTTTTGGAGCCTGGTGCCTGTTATGAGACACTTTGCACAGCCTTGGCGCTGGAAGGAGGGGCTTGGACCTGCCTCAACTGAGTGTGCTGGGCTCTGCTGACTCCCTATGGGAGACCTTGCCTTGGGGGAGGTGGGAGTGGGGGGTGGGTTGGGGGGGGGGGAGGAGAGAGTACAGGGAAATCTGTGACTAATATGTGGGATGAATGGAAAATTTCTTAATTAAAATAAACAAACAAACAAACAAATAAAAGAAACATGAGGAAGCTCTAAAAAAATAAAATAAAATAAAGTGCTAAAAATAAGCATCTCCTTTTAGGGATTATTAAGTGACTTTTGTAAATACATATTCTCTTGCTTAATACTTAGTTCTTTTATTTAGAACTTACAATTCTAATATTTAGAATACAAGTAAATTGATTCATGGATTTCAATCAGATTTGAAAGACAGGGGCTTATAACCTACTCAACACATCTAATACATCTTGCCTTTTTTTTTTTTTTTTTGGTGTAGTTAGAGTTCCATATTCCTGGGTTCCACATATTTAGGATTCAATCAAACATGGATAAGAAAATTTTCAAAAGAAAAACTTTTCACTTGTACTGATGTGTATATACTTTTCCTTGTTACCATTCCTTAGACAGTCCAGTGTAACATAGGATTTATATTGTATTAGGTATTATAAGTAATCTGGAAATTACTTAAAATATATGAGAAGATGTATATATATTGTTTATAATTACTATACCATTTCATATAAGAGACATGAGCACTATAGAACATGATCCTAAACCTGATCCTTGCCAGATATTGAGGGATGAGAGTAGATGAAAGTTGTCAAGAAATTCTTGGCTTCATGAGATTACTCTTGAAAGGAGCTATGTTAAATATTGTTAGAATATTTAAGGTTATGGTTCTAAAAAATTTACAGCACAGTTTAAAAAAGGCCTTTTCTATAACTATGTATACTGAAATTGCATTTATAACAATGTACTGTGAGGGCTGGAGAGATGGCTCAGTGGTTAAGAGCACTGACTACTCTTCCAGAGATCATGAGTTCAACTCTCAGCAACCACATGGTGGCTCACAACCACTTGTAATAAGATCAGTCACTCTCTTCGGGCCTGCAGGAACACATGCAGGCAGAATGCAGTGTACATAATAAATAACTAAATCTTTAAAAAAAACAAAACAATGTACTATGAAAACCTGGAGAATGTCCCTTCTGGGAAGACATATATGAGATGACTTTTGAAGAGTTAGTAGAGCTTCTCTAAGGGAGAACAGGGCAACTAGAGCAGAGGCAGCACAATGTAGGAGAATAGTTGGGGGCAGATTCCAATTCGTAGACTAGGGCAGTGAAGAGGCAACGAAGAGAACTGAGCCAGAAGACTGAAGATGGTGAATGTCACAAAGTGAGCTTAAATTTGACCATTTGGGCAGTGGGAATTGTTCTGGACTTTTGTTCAAAAAAACGTTAAAATTTGAAGTTTTAGTAAAATTAATTTGTCAACAACATGTGTAAGTTGGAGACTCAAAGTATTACAATAGATTCAATCTTCTTTGACTATCCTATTTAGATTTTCAGCTCCCCCCAACATGCTCCTGGAGCTCACAGCCTGCTCTGATGTTTCTCTTTCTCCACATTATTACATACTGGTCAACTCATTTGTTTTGTGTCTTATTTTCTGCTGCTCTAACTAGAATTTAACCTTAAGGTGTGAAAACTTATTACCTCATTCCCTGATGCTTAGCAAGCACACAGAAGAATGCCAGGCACAAGAATATACAAGAACACATGAGTATAGCCAGCAAGTAGGGGCACCTCAGATCAAGCCTGTTGATTTGACTGCTATTCCCAGCATCTGCTTGGTGGAAGGAGAGAGAATTGACTCCTGCAGGGTGTCCTCTGACCTCCATATGTTTGTCCTCTGTGGCACATACATGTGCACATGAATCTATCAAGTGAATATAATAAAATATCTAAGCTACACACATAAAGTCTCACTAATGTGACTACATAAATGTGAGCTGAACAAAGACAACACCAATAGACATGTCAAAGTGGACCAAAGAAAATCTATGAGGCCTCAATCCTACACAAAGAATGACGGGCATTTAATGAATACTGAGAGTGGAAAAAATGATCTCTCAGGAAAGAGTACACCAGTTGCCTTGAAGACATGCATACAAGTGGCATGTACAGACTGGACAGGTTATATTTAGGAATACATATATACATATATGCATATATGTATATATGTAACAACAATTAATAGAAAAAGAGATCATGCAACACCTGTGGAGCCTCTGTGGGACTGGACTTGATCCTCTGCATAAACGAGTCAGTTGTGTAGCATGATCTGCTTAAGAGGCCCCCTGGCAGTAGGATCAGGATTCATCCCTGGTGCACAAGCTGGCTTTTTGAAGCCCACTACCTATGGTGATGCCTCACACAGCCCTGAGTCAGGAGGAGGGGCTTGGACTGCCTCTACTGAATGTACCAGGCTCTGCTGATTCCCCATGGGAGGCCTTACTTTCTTTAGGAGGGAATGGGGGGTGAGGGGTGGGGGAAGGCTGGAGGGGTGCAAGGAGAGAAGAGGGGGTTCTCTGACTGGTAAGTAAAATGAAAAAACATTTTATTAATAAAAAAAGAGGTCATGAATTTTAAGGAGCAAAGAAGGTATATGGGAGGGTTTGGAGGGAGAAAAGGAAAAGAGAAAATCATGTAATTATATTATAATAAAAAATAATAAAGAAGAGTATATGTAAACAATATTGATGAATAAGAAGTTGCCTAAGTTAAATATTTTGATATAATTTTGAAGTTTACTGCTGTTAGTCATTAGACTTCTCCAAGACCTTAAGATTTTTATTGTTTTGTGATCTGCATTGTTTCCCTCTTGTCAAATCAATCATTATTTAATGAATAATGCTTATTTCTGAAAGGTTCTATCTTACCATGAGCATGCAGAATCATGGAAATCTGGCTCAATTTGCTGCCAATAAGGTATCAGTTAATCATGCCTGGGGTACTGGTTAAAGATCTGTGTGTGGTCTTTCAGGCATGACCACATGGAATTACAAAGGCTTTCAATGATTAGACTTCTAGAGAAAGCTACCTACATTTGAAACAGCCCTGGTCCAGAGCTATTGTACTGCTGCCTTTGAGGTTGTAGTCAAGTCTTTAGCTCTCTGGCCCCTCCTGAACTTTCCACAAGTACATACCTAGCCCCCAAGGGTAAATTCCTTTATTTGCAAGTCTCTCTGTTGGAGAAGTCTTCTTGAGTTACTTCTGCCAAGATTTCCTTATGGAAGAAGAGGTAGAAACCCTAAAATCACTTCTCCAATTTTATCCTCTATCGAGCTCCTAGTACATACATAATTATAAGCTAAGGTTCATAAAACTGCTGAGATCTGTCATTTGGACTCTCAGAAATGAGACAAGCATCCTGTCTATGCTAGTCCACTTGACTGATGGAATTAGAAAAACCATTAATGGATAGTCCATTGGGTGATTAAAGGCTTAACTCTCTCATTTTAACTTGTTTTAATGGGATGTTCCAATAATTAACAGTTCTACTCATTCTCACTCAGCTGACCTATATTCTTGCTAGATATACTAGGAAATGCCAAAGACTAGTGGAGGCTTGAAAGGGAGTCCAGTCTAGTGATACCTAGGTCACATACATCACAGTCACCCACTACATTTATAAATAATGAAGATTTCTGAGACATATCCAACTCTACCAGTGTAGGTAGGGCAAGATATTTATATTTTTTAAAGTCTACCCTGTTTTGTATAGCAGGAAAAATAGCAGGAATTGGTAGGAATATTATAAACATATGAATAGTTAAGCAAATTACCAGACACTTTGAATCATAGCATCAAAGTAGGGAGCAATATAAAAAACATATTGAACTATTTAATATTCCAAATGAATGGCTCGACCTCAGTGTGACTTTTTTCTTTCTCTGGGCCTGAGTCATCTCATCTGTCATATGAGAAGTTTGGATGTGACAATCTCTAGAATGCCTTTCAACTCAGATCTTCTGTCTAACATTAGAATTACCTCTCTGTAGCTATTGTTTTTCATTCATCTGTTTTGTGGCCATCACACACTCAGGAATCATTAGCCAGTAGAGCATAAAAGGCTGTATTCTCAAGGAACAAACTACTTCTGTCCCTAAAGCACATTATTAAAATGCTTGTTTCATTCTAGTCTTTAAAATAAGGTGTCTCAACCAAAAGCCTCCTATCTAGGTGGTCAATGGACACATGTCCCATTTGGTTTATCAGGGTTTGCAGGTATGTGTAAGGGGGATGAATATGGAGACTAATGGGTATAAGAAATGATGATGTGGTGATCACATTCAAAGTGTCCATTTTTTACATTTCTATGAAAGAGCATTTATTTGCAATGCTTTCTGTATTTTCAAATTTATGTATAATTTTTGGGAAATACTTAAGAAAGTTCATTGTCAAGCAATTAGAAAAATTAAGTCTTGTTTCTTAACAGTTATTCCTCAGTTGTGTGCTTACATTTTATAAATGAAAAGGACCTGCTAACAGTAGAGCTAATTCCTGTGAGCCTTCCTTTGTTAATTACTGCATAGCAGCATCTGTAATAATTAAAAATGTTAAGATTGCACTGTGTTACTAACCAGAGATGTTATTGAAAATAAGAGTTACATAAGTTAACACTGAAATTTAGCAATCCTTTAATTAGAAGAGATGGAGATTAAAAAAAAGTCCAGGTATAAAATCACAGATTGAAAATTTTTGCGATACCTGGTTCAGTCTCTACCTGGTTCAGTCTCTAACTGCACCTATTTGAGTTCAGATTTTGAAGAATTTCTCAATTGAACTTTCGAAGAGGATTGTCTCAATTTTGTGGGGGGTTGTTCCACTGAAGGCTTTGTGCAATATTGATGATTTATTTCTGTTTCTCTAGACTTCAGTAAAGCCTAAGGTTCATCTGTTTGTTGAATATCTCCAAAGGTGTGATAGGATGCAATGATTGACTTGAGAATTTTTCTTCCATATTAAAAGTATTCTGATTCTTCTGATCTTGCCTCTGAATACTGAGATGATTATCTGCAAGCTTTCTTAGATACATTTAATACATGCTAATCATGGTGCCACAGGCATTTATGCAGAGAATTTCTTTCTCTTGAATTTGCCTATTTGGTACTCTACTGGATATTCTCATAATGGATGAAGTTGTAAGAAATAGTTAAGTAACTGATTCTCAACATTTGACTTAAGTACTCCTAGCATTAAAATGCCTTTGATGCCTGGTTAAAACAGGGCTTCTAGGATGGACGGGTCAGAATCTGAGTTCTTAGCAATGCAATCTGGTAAAGAGCATGGAAAATAACCTCCCCTGAGTGATACTGTATTCAAGAGTTACTGCCTGGGAAAGGAACATGTTACTTTGTAGATTATTTCACCCAGAAATGATTCTTTCTTCTTCCCTTTGTTCTCTCCAGTCTCTTAGTTCCCTCACTTAGACATACAGTAAGGAATCTGTGACTGCAGCCTTTTGTGGGGACCTAGATGTTCTTTACATTAGCCTCCTTTGTTTGGTGGGATGATTGGCTTCCATTCAATATCCTCCTCCCTGTCAGAGCTGTTGGGTGCAGCATAGGATAGCACCATTTCAGGGCAGATAGGCCTGAGTTTATATCATTTTTGTGGTCACACATTTCAACCCCTCTAAGCCTCAATTTCTTCATTTATAAAATGTAATGTAACTACTAATTTCTATATTATAAACCTGTCATAAGAATTAGAACAAACATTGTATGTGAAAGTTTAGCACAGTGTCTGGACCACAGTAAGAACATGATAAGCACAAGAATGTCGTTCTTGACAATTGAATCAAAAGTCATCCAGTCTCACTTAGGTGAGAGTGAGTGTTTGAATAATTCAGTCTAGAATGACTAGGGACATGGCTTTGGTTCCTGTCTAGAAAGTCTAGCATTCAGATGTTCTGATATATAGTCTTGAATAGGGTGCAGAAAGCAATGCAGTTGAGAACAGACATCTCAACAATTGCTATTTACTTTAGTAGGATGGATATAATGCTTAGACAGATCAAGTCCATTGTATTGGTAACTAGAATAAAAATTTGTGAAAGTTAAGTCTTATACTCTGCACCTGGAGGATCACAAACTACTGTTTTAATCATGAATATGACAAGGAACTTCTAGAACCCACAAGACAGTCCCCAGAAAATTCCATATATAACCCCTTAAGTAATTCTTCATTTAAAAGCAAAGAAATTCACAGACTACTTGGAAACTAGGCATGTACTTCACAGCAATAGTGCCCTCCTTTAGATAAAGCCCACTAGAGACAAACAAGATTAATTTGGCTACATCATTCTTAGATAATTTCCCTCCCATGAAGGTATGAAGGTCAGAAATTTTACAAGCCCAGTTCTGGGGCTGAAGAGATGGCTTCGTGGGTTTTGAGTATTTACTGCTCTTGCAAAGGACCTGAGTTTGATTCCCAGTAGTCAGATCAGGCAGCTCATAGTTGCCTATAGCTCCAGTTCCAGGTTATCTGATACCCTCTCTGACTCATAGAGGCATTGCAGGCATGTAATGTACACACATGCATACACATAAATAAAAATAAAAATTCCAGTTCTTATGTAAAATTAACACATAAAAACATTATAAAGCTTGGTTTAGTGGATTCCTTTGCTCCATTGGACACTAAACCAAAATGGCTCTGATGTGGTGTAAATATATTTGTATGCATCTGACAAATACTGAATAGAGAAATAAAAAAGCCCAACTTAATCAAACATCTCTCCAGTTCTTCTTAATACGTAGACAAAGGCTCAGCTGCTCAGTACTCTTCCATGTTGCTCAGTGGACAGCATGTTCTGTTCTGTCCCTGTGAGTCTGGTCTACAAATATGTGGGAGGCTGTTACTCCCTCTTCCAGCTAGGTTAACCTTTTGTTACCAAACATCAAAAGGCAGGAATAAGGAAAAATAAGCTGTGGAAGCAGGTACGAGGTGAATAGGCACTTTTCCCTTTCTGTGTTAAGTGTTAGAATGCTAAACAAGTCTTATGAAGTAAAAATGTTACTAAATTCATGTTCTGATATCATGTACTGAAATAAAGGCCAGAGAGATTTAGAAGTTAAGTGTGGCAAAGTAGATACAAGAAACACAAATAATTTGAATCGAATTTTGGTTTATGAGAATTTTTAAAGAAAGAAGCTCAAGAGAAACAGACCGGCAAACATAGTTGGTTACTTATTAGCTTCATTGCACTAACTGAAGGTAAATGCCAAACTGATAAAGTATTAATGGATCTTTGGAACCAAAGTCATAAAACAAAGCCAGGGTCATAAAGAGGCAGTAACAGAAAGCAACTGGCCAAAAGACATAAAATTATGAACTTTATCAGTAATGACCCAAGTATTCAACAAGACACCATTTCCTTCACACAACAAACACTTTAAAGGTAAATACTGTCTATTAGTATTTTAGAAAGTGGCACTTTCAGACATACACTCCTGGTGAGAATATAGCATGATATTGCCTTTCAAGGCAACAACTTTCAATAGCATCAAAATCATTAAAACATACTTTCTTTTTGGCTCAAAATTCTCAATTCTGTGTGCTTGTCCTGAGGAACATATCAGAAATGCCAATATTTATAGAAACATGATTAGATGATGGCTTTATCAAAATTTGTATTTATAGTCTGTAGTAGTGTGAAAAAAAGGTCTTGCTTTAATATCATGTCTTATCTAGCTACAGTAGCTCCAGAATGAAGGTTTTACAATCTGAAGAAAACATACTTGTTCCCAGCATCTCTCCTAGGAAAGGATTTGGACAGAATTCTGCCTGACAGGACAGGCTTGGTACCCTGGAGGAGGACTAAGGGAAAACAAGAATTTAGAAAGCCAAGGAGTATTGACTGAGATGTGAGTCAATGTTTCTAATATCTTATAGATTTTCAAGTATTAGGAGATAATTTGCAATAAGATATATGCTTCTTAAATCTACACTGAGGTGTTAACAATGATAATTTCAAAGTAGCAGGATTTATCTGGATTTTGTTGTTGTTGTTGCTATTTTTGCAGTTGTCCAAAATTTCTCCTATAATCATATATTCAGAAAATAGTATGAGAAGCAGTCTCAGTAAAGCTGGCCAGATTTGGGAGCCTTACTTTGCTTCCAAGGCCAGAGCGAAGATGCCTGCAGCCAGAGGTGCAGAAGCTGAGGTGCCTGTGTGGGTCTCTGTGCAGTCATTATGCAGATCGGCGCTTGTCTGGAAAGGAGAGAAAGGTAGAGACATGAGGAGCATGAGAGAAGCAGCCAGACCAAGGTCTACATCTGCTGTGACCAGGAACCTCCACTTCTTCTTCTCAAGCACCAGCAAGTGGATGTTTGCCATCTGATATTTTAGTTCACCCTCCTCTATATGCAACTTGTCTATAATTCTGGCAGCAAGTTGCCTTTTCTAGGGATGAAGTACTCCCACTATGAATATTTTCTCTTCTGAGATTCTCAAATGAAATGTGTCTATAAAAAAGGAACTGTTTCTAAATCACTGTGAATCATGCCAGCCCATTAATCATCAGGTCCATTGTGCATGGTTGGGCATATTTAGAAATTCTAACTCAAACAACATTCCCTCTGGCCTACAGATTGACATCTGTCTGCCTTTGGAACACAGGGATATAATGACATCTTGATCAGACCTCTTTGAACAGAACTTACTTAGAATAGATTTCATATTAACTGTAAACTTGATTGGAGAGCTATGAGTCATGCCTTCTGCCCTTAGATGGGAATGGTTAGATTTAAAGATTAACCCACACATAGTTATGTTTTCAGATGATAAAATCTGCTGTGTAGTAGATGTGACCCATGTTTACATTATGTGGTCTTCACATTAGCAGAATGGGATATATATTTTTTGACTTCTTCTGAGACATAAGTGAGAGCCTGCTTTGTGAACAATATTATTGTATGTAAGTAATTGTGCAGGCTAACTTTAGGATAATAAAGAGGTTACTGAGATAAAGCACAAATACCACAATCACTGGCAGTCAGTCTGCTGGCTGAACAAGCAGTGGAGCCAAGGATTACTAAACAGACACCCACCCAGGCTTCAGTGTCTTAGTTTTAGCTAGAGACTTCAATGTGTGGAAGGGAGGTGTAAAAAAATAATTTGTTTTATTATCACCTCCTTTGGCTTCCCACTTAGTGTCCTTGGATTTCTCAAGTTGTGGTGGCTCTGCTTCTCAGAGAACTGAGGAAGTCAAGATGCCCTTTATACCTGTTGACGCAAATAAGCCCCCAGAGATGACTATGCAAAGGAAAAGGGTTATGTAAGAAAAAGCATTATTGCAACTGTCTCAAATAGAATCTACCATCTGTCTTTCCCAGGACTGGTTTACCTAAGGATGAGTCTCTACAAAGGTGGAAATCTCTTCCCTGTTTCAGTGTACAGGGTAACAAATTAGGAGAGTCTATGCAGTAGCAATTCTAAAATGCTTAATGGGCAATTTTAACATTTCAATTTTTAACAGAAGCCAACTCTAGGTGCTGTAGGAATAGCAATATCCAGAGGCTCTGACACCCATGGACAGATGTCTGATATGTCCCTTTCTAACACTATAAAGTATGCCTACCATAAAGCACCTTTGAGTAGAATGTCACAGTCTATTATTCAAGTAACTGAACATATGGCATGAGAGAGAGGCCAGCACCTTTCAGTGAAGACTACACAGCTCTGTTACCTAATGCAGGTACTGAAAGAAAGCAATAAAACACTGATTCTGTGCAAAGCAGACATTAATGCTGGTTATCTTTTCAGGGTTGTTAGAGGGAATTGTGCATATATTCCAGGACTCTCATTCCCAGAAGACCATACAAATATGGAGCCCTTCCCTTGTCTCCCCTAAAAGAAAAGACAGACAGATGTATAACACTCTGTCATAATCTACTGGGGTTACTGGCAACCAGTCCCCAGAACCTGGTAATTATTAACTGGGTCACAGCCTGCTGTTTTATTGAGGTTAGGATCTACATGCTTTATCTATCTGGATTCTATGTTCAGAGTTAAATTTGAGGCTTTAAAATTTTAAATTTAAAGTGCCCATCTCTGTTCTCAACGCCTCCAAACAGTTCTTCATCATTATGCCCTTGAAGGGAAATCCAATAATTGTTCATGACTCATGGAAGTAAAGGCACAGGCTTGCGTGGGCTAGAGGAGATTGAAGCATATAACTCCCTGAGCTGCTTCTCTGAAGGCTGAGGAGTTCACCCCAGGCGAAATTGAGACTGTTATTTTTCATATAGGTCATCTGTTCTTAAGCAAAATCACTGTGTACAGTCTATATTTTTATCATTTGCTAACGGACAAGTCAGACTACATCCCTATTATTAGAGGTTCAGCAAGCACAGGGTGATGAAGCCATATGACCCTGAAATCTCCCTCTAGGCTGTTTCCAAGGAGACATTGGACAAGCAGAAAAGGCATCTGGAGAGCCTGCTATATGTAATGACAGGTTTCGTGGCTTCTCTGAGCTGACTTAAAAAATGACAGGGAAGATCATCTTGGCAGAAGTGCCATTATCCCTGGAGAGAAACTTCCCAATATATGCCAATCTTTCAAGTGAGTAAGCATGAGTCTCCCCAACTGAGACATCAAGCTGAAGCAAATCAATTCCACCAAAGGTCAGGGAAAAGGATATTTCTGAAAGCATGCCTTGCTCCTCTACCTCAGCCAAGAGATAGAAACAAAAGCAACCTGTAACCTACTATTCGTTGGTCTGTGTAATCCCCGCTGCTGTAGGAGGTGGCCAGTGTGGAGGAACACTTCTCTGCATACCAGGGTGACAGGCCTTGCTGGGAGGCACTGCTGATAGAGATGGTGTAAATGCTGTCTGTGTAGCCATCACAGTCACAGTTATCTCCCTGACGACCCCCATTCCCGGAAGCCCAAACAAAGATGGAGCCCTTCCCTTGTCTCCCCTGAAAGAAAAGACAGAATATGTAACAGTCCATCATCATCTATTGTAGGTACTGGCAAGCCCACCAAAACTACCAGAAAATACATGCACAGTGTCCTCAGAGACAATTCTTTGGAATCTGTCTTTAATTTCAGGGCCTCAAGTGTCAATGTCAGATTGTATATTACAGACCAGGACAAGAGTGTCCCTGCAGTCTCCAGGTTTCAGGGCTCTCTCTGCAGTGGGGTCCAGCAAGGCTTTTTCTTTCTTCTTTATTAGTAGATTTATAATCTGGCCTTTAGCACATGAATAATTCTTTTCACTCTTCTCTTGGCTGTGCCACTGTACTTGAATCTTTGAACTTCCTCTATTTCTGCTTGAATCATCTGGCTGGCTGATAGATTGACAAAATCAAGCATTATTCATATCTGCCTTGCAGCTGACTTAAAAAAGACTTTGGGTTGAATGAAACTTGTCAAGGCCACATTTTCTGTGATTTTTCAATTGGTGCTCTCCAAAGCTTCTGCTTTTGTCTTGTCCTGCATAGTTCAAGGTCTTAGAATCTGCCCAATAATGCATTCAGTTTAAGTGAAAGAGCAACACATGGCAGGTGAGAGGATTCCAGGTACATGTGAAGTATAGAAGGCAAAGTGTTGCTACATTCAGGAATGCATTCTCACAGCAACGGGAAGAAGTCTAGCTTGTAGATTACCTACTACAAAATTCTGAAGAAAAATGAGAAAGATGTCCAAAGCAGTGTGTGTGCATGTGCATGTATGTGTGGATTTATGTGTGTGGGTGCATATATGTGTGTGTGTAGGTATACATGCATATGTATGGAGGCCAGAGGTCAGCCTGTCTGTCATTCCTGAGACACTATCTACATAGTTTTTTTGGAAAAAAAAATCCATCTTGTTTGTTTAAGGCAAGGTCATGCATCAAAGGTTGGCCAGGCAGTGATCTGTAGGGATCTTTGCCCATTTCTGCTGCCTTAGCACTGGAAATACAAACATGACCATCATTTGTGACTTACAAACCAGATGCTGGGGCTCAAACTCAAGTTTTCATGTTGTACAACCATCACTTTTTCAACTGAGCCATCTTCCTAGCCTCAAGAAAGATTTTAAATGTAAATATTCTGAAAGTCGAGGCTCTCTATGCCATGTTGGACCCAAATATGGAAATGCTCTTAATCTTGAACACCTATCCCCTGAAGAGTGATTTAGTCATTTAAGTGCATCTGAAGTTGCAGAAGCTTTTTCCACAATGTTCTCTATATGTTTCCCTCTAGTCTAGGTGTTCTCTTCTCCTAATAGTCTCACATGAATCCATGCATTAAGCATCTCACCTGTTTGACACCATATTCAAATGCCTTCTGGGCTAGTCTTCCAGGCCCCTCCACAGTTTTTCCATCATCATTAGGGCCCCAGCTTGCACTGTAAATATCCACATGGCCAGGGTTGAATCCAATTGAACTGGCCTCAATTGCATCAGTTACAATGCCATCCAGCATTCTTATGCCTCAGCAAAACAAAGAAACAACACAATGAGAATGTAACAGGAATGTCAGTGTGTCCATACAGAAAAATAAAACACTCTTAATAATCACATTCTTAAATGACTTTCTGAAACAAAATAAAACAAATAACAAAGCAAAACAACAAAAAGCAAAGCAGACACTGGATGTTTGCAACACCTATGAGGCAGTTCCTAGTAGCACCAAACCCACAATCTGTCCTCTGTGAAGGGGTTTGAGAGTTGATATTATGTACTATAAATTAGCTGTGATTTGCTGCTCTAAGCTGTTCCCCCAATACTGAGATCAAAAGGAAGTGGCATCCTTGCACAAGAGGAAATACCATGGCTACTGTTAATTCAAAGTGTCTCCTCTCCTTCTAGCATCCAAACAAAGCAACAGATGACAGAGAGCTTCCAGAAGGAAAAATAAACCAAACATCCCTTCCTCAACACACATGCTCCTAACTGTACCATGTGGCTGTGGCCCAATCTGTCCTTAGAGGACCCCTGCTTGGAAACTGCCACCACAAAAGATCCTTCTATAGTAAGAACTAACATGAGGAAGGAACTGTTGTTTCTAAGCACAGAACAAAAGTAACCTAGAGGTCACTCTTTTATATGCTTGCTGAGAAATATTTTTTAAGGAAAATGCTTTCTTTTCTTCTAAATAATCTCAAGGATGAAGTCATTGCCACAGATTTCACTCCTGAGGCAGATCATTTTTCATCAGGAGCGAGATCTTTGTGCTTTCCAACACCCTGTCACCCATCATCAGACTCAAGAGCCAGAAAGGAAAAAGCAATTTGAACAGATAGACCAATACCTGGCTACTCCTGGCTTTGGGCTAATGATCCAGTGCACTGCACAACCTTATATTTTCACACTGTTATTTACTATGGAACAGAGGGAGAAGAATACATAATTCACATGAAAAGTTAAAGTCATGTATGTAGTGGGTAGCCATCCCAGCCTTGGCCTGGAAGTTCCAACCCCCATTGAGGTGGGGCTGAGGGAGGAAGCTGAAGACCCAGGATAGAGAGGTGAAGCCTCTCTTGGTTCCAGGACCCTGGACGCTGGAGGTAGACCAAGCAGAGTTATCCATAGAACACTGCCGGACTGCACCATCCCTTTCCCAGACCCTGTAACCTATCCCTTCATTTGTAAGTTACCCCACAAAATAAAACTCCCTTTTAACTACATGGAGTGGCCTTAATAATTTCACCAATATCTGGCTCCCAACATGGGGCACGAATGAATGACCCTGAGATTAAGAGTCTCATGCTCTAACTGCTGAGTTAGCCGGGCATGACTGTATCAGCTCTGCACGTAGCCCGCGAACCTGCTCACTGGTGATGGCTCGGCTGGCAGTGTTCTCTGGAGAACTCTGCTCGGTCTACCTCCAGCGTCCAGGTTCCCAGAACCAAGAGAGACCTCTCCTCTCAATCCTGGGTCTTCAGCTTCCTCCCTCAGCCCCACCTTGTGGGCATGACCACTACCGAAGCCTCAGTGGGGGTTGGAACTTCCAGGCCAAGGCTGGGATGGCTACCCACTACACATGTAGTTTTTAGAGAACTGCTTTTCTAAGCATGATCAATAGCATCTGCAATCCCAGCAGGAGGATGGTGGAGGCAGGAGGATCCATAAAACAAGATCATCCTTGGCTACACAGTGAGTTCAAGGCCAGCCTAGGCTACTGACCCTGTCTGAAAATAAAAACAACAACAACAAAGTTCTTTAAATGCATTTGGGAGAAAAACATTTCAGCTCTAATTTTTCATAGCATATTGATACTGAAGAAGCTATTCCACCTCTCCAAGCCTCCCTTTCATCAACTCTAAAATGTAGACGATGATAACAGTACACTTGAATTATATATAGTCAGTGTTCCACTCACACTACACACAGAAACTCATCTCTTTACAACTACCATTTCAAATGGGTTCTGTAGTTCCTGAATTTTATATGTCCACAGACTGAGGCCTAAGAGACACAGTGGCTTCTTTAAGACCACATAGCTTGAAAGCAGTAAGCCTGGATCCAAACTCCAAAAGCATGGTGCCAAAGTCTACATTGTCTACTGCAGGGGACATGTTCTGTAATGTACTGTATGATATTTGATTGATGTACAATAGATGTCTAGTACCTTAAACTGTTCTTCAAATTGGGACTTGACTACCAAAGGCAGGAGTGATGAAAAAGCACAGTTGGTTTAGGATCATAAGTTTTATATTTTTTGTTTGATGATGGTACTGGATGCTACTGGTTACCTTAAGAGCCTGATGGCAATTTTCCAAAATATGAAGGATCAGATAATTTCTTCACAAACTATGAAAAAGTGAATTCTTTTTTAAGTTGATTACATGATCTGTTCCTGCCTTCATTTTCTTTAAATTAGAACAGCATTTTGAAGATGGTAGTATTAAAAAAAATCAGAGTGATGCTTGAAAATCTACACTGGTGAGAGATACAGACATATCCATGTCACAAGATGTATTTATTTGGTTTCTAAAAAGAAATTCATAGCCAAATTCAAAGTTTAGCCATGTAGAGTCTAATGTGACTTTAGTGTAATGGCACGTTCTACAAATGACCACTTTGTGGTTATGTTTTTAAAACAAAATTAAGCTCAAAGTTTACTACACAACTGTGAAAGCCAGGAGTAAGGAGTGAGGAAGGAAACAATTTTTTTTCTCCCTGAATCCCAACAGATCTGTCCCCCACTGTTCTCCATTGGAACATGGATTCTCCAAGTGGACTCTCTTGCCTCCCCAGTGGCTTCAAATACAGTCACCCAGAGGAAGGTGGTCATGGCAGGTGAGTGAAGTCTTTTTTATCTATAGCCTATACACTTGGAAGTGGCTTCTTTCACAGATGTGGAGACAGAGCTCATGTCTAGGAGCTCTCTATGGCTATGGACTTCTCTTCTCTCTCTGCTCTTCTCTGACCTCCCTTTCTCCTTGCTGATTTGAGCCTAGAGGTGACAACCTCTGCTTATTCCAATTAGCCTCCTCTTTGTCAGTTCTAATTTATATGAATGGCCTCAATTACCTCAACTGTCCTCAATTACCCTACACTGAACAAGTCAACTAATAATTCTCCTTTTTTTTTTGGCATCAAAAGGTAGCATTGGCTACTTCATATAACAAGAATGTATTTTTTAAAAATCATTTAAAAACTATTCTTTGAACCTGGTATGGTGGTACAAGCTTTTTATCCTAGCACTTGGGAGGCAGAGGCAGGTGGATCTCTGTGAGTTTGAGGCCAGCCTTGTCTATAGAGTAAGTTCCAGGACAGCCAGGGTCATTACAAAGAGAAACCCTGTCTTGAAAAACAAAACAAAACAAAAACAAACAAACAAAAAAAAAACGTTTTTTACTTATAGGCAAAGAATTGAGAAGCAGGGAAAATCTGCCTAAATTTACCCATCCCTTCTGCTCTCTTAACAAGAATCCCATAGCTATCCCTCCTAAAACAAAACACAGAGTAAATTAGATCTCACTCAAGTGCTATTCAACATAGCCATTATTTTTCCTGCAAGGATGTACATGCTGTATTTAGGAATTCAGAGCCACTAATTTCTTCCAAGTCACACTCAAGTCCTACAACAATTTCTGTTAAGAACTCATTTTGCTTGTATTCTAGGAATTCAGAGCCACTAATTTCTTCCAAGTCACACTCAAGTCCTACAACAAATTCTGTTAAGAACTCATTTTTCCCTTGTGTTGGAGAAAGTCCCCTCCCCCCATTTTATAACAGAATACAAGCCTCCAATTAACATGCCAAACTATAGGAAAAGGGCACCTTACCTCCAACTTTGGAATTGTATGCAACTCCAACCCCACACTTGTGATTATTTGCTTGCATGGCAATTTCTCCTGCACATCTAGTTCCATGTCTAAAGAATAAAGGAGTAAAACTTATAAAACAGAAATAAAGATAAGAATTGTTGTTTTTCACATGAATTCATGGTATTAGATGTACTAACTTTTTTTTCAGCTTTCTTCCTCCCTATTGAAGTTAAATAAAATTTGTCAAGATGAATAATATAGGTAGTGGGGTCAAAACATGTGACTTCAAATTCTGGTTTCTGCCAATAACTAATAGTGTGATCTTGGGCCAGTAACATCCTCAAAAGACTGCCATGAAGACTACATGAGTTGTTTGTGAAGAACACTTTGAACATATATTAAGAACCCAGCCAGTATAGCTGTTGACACTATTGTGAGTGAACCAACACCCAGGGACAGTTTCACCGACAAATCTTCTGTTCCTTACATACTGGCAGTGAAATGGCTCCTTACTTTCTATTCTAGGAATAGCTTTGCATTAAGTATTCATGATGAAATAGTTGCTTACTTTCTATTTTAGGAATGGGCTTCCATTAAGTAGTCCTCAATCAACCGTAGTAAAGTATGATAGACTAGGGTCCCCCTTTTTAGCCCTTCTCTGTGCCTCTGACCATGCATCATACTATGATACCCAAAGATTTTGTTATCAAGAGGAGAATGCAGTTTTCTGGGGACACTACTGACTAACTGAGAAATGAGACATTCTTGTAACTTGGTTGAGACATGAACAAGATTGGCTTTTTAATCACCCAAAGAGTAATTGGTGATTCAGAATGTTTGGTGGAATATACCAAACCCTAGAGCATACTAACCTCTACCACTGAAGCATTAATTCTGAAATTCTGAAGAAAATAATAGTGCTTTCATCTGCAGCCTAACTCAGGAGGCCCATGACTGACAAGAATGCTAAGGTTAATCCATTTCCAGGGTTTATTCTATTGCAGAAACGGTGGCTATCATACAAAGCTGCTAATAACTTACAGGAGGCACTGACAGAGATGCTGGCATATAGGAATAGAGAAGGGTTACCTTTTAATAGTGACACTAACCAGCTACTTCTAGAAAGTACTGCACTGGCTGTAATAATTCATTTTATCACAGGATATAAAGTTCCTGAAGTTACAGAGCCAATAAAGACAGTTCTGCTTATTTTCTCTGAAGTTCCAAAGATGATTCCCTGGTCTCTTTTGACTAAATGATATTCCTGCTCCCTCATGCTAATAGTGGACAGGAATTGTAGGTCAGAGAAATGTCAATTTCTTTATAATGAGGCTTAACTGTTATCACAAATATCTGGTTTAGAATTTTGTTGTTGTTGTTGTTTGTTTGTTTGTTTTTCTTTTGTTTTGTTTGTAAGCTAGTATGATCCCATTTAATTAAGTAGGCTCTCAATGATTCCTTGAGATTCTTTCAATAATAGTTAGCTTCCCCAGCCAGCTTTTAAGCACAGAAGCTGATTTAGGGGAAGAAAATACTGTCCTTCCTTGTAAACCTTCAGTGTGAAGTAGTAGATAAGTCAGAAGCGTCTTGCTGCCACTCAGGACTCTACAGAGGATGAAGCTAAATGGGCAAGCAGCACTAACCATGGCTGGTATTCCAAGAACACATGCAACTTGCAGTCTCTTGCAACTTCTGAAGCTAGATCATCCACTAGTGATTTTTAAATTCCCATTTTACATTTTATCTTTGAGTTAGCATTATCTCACAGGCAGCTGAAGCTGTCCTGAAACTTTCTATAAAATGTGTACAAATCAGAACACATAAAACATACCTACAATAGCCTATGTTGGATCCCTTGCACAGTGACTCAACAAGATGAAATCTATGCCTGTCACTGAAGGTTTTACTTGATGTCAAGTTGAGGTATTCTCTCCCCCATTATATGGTGACTCCATTTAAATTTCTCTCCTATAGTATATACTTAAGGAAGCTTCTACAGTAATAGGTTTCCATAACATCTCTTTGGAAAACCAGATGGAAAGCCATTCTGCCTAGGGTAAGATGAAATATCAAAGTAGTTTAACTGGTAGTTTTCCTGGTGGCTAAGGATATTGAATATTGTTTGAGTGTTACTCAGTCATTTGTGTTGGTTGCTTTCCACAGCATGATGGCAAGGTCCTGTAATGGATGAAGACACCACTTATTTATGTCATCAAACACAGAGAAATCAAGCTGATGCACAGCTAGAAAATTCACCCCTTTACTGACTAGTATTCATGATGTTGATAGGTACTCTGCACATTACTAGAGGAGAAAAGTACTCATGCAGTTACAAACTCTGTGACCTATAACAGCAATCTGCCTATACTATGTACTGGTGCAATATTGGCACCCATCCACTGCAAGAAGAAGCTTATCAATGTGGGTTGAGTAATGCACTTAATATGCGTATAGCAATATGTCATTAGGAGTCATTTTATTGTCATGCTGCTTTAGTACTGGATTTTCTTCTAGGCCCATAAACTATCTAGTCTTAGGCTCTCAGCCACTTTAGCAATGTCAGTTATGGGTTCCATCTCATAGAATAGGCCTTAAATCTAATCAAAATGTGGTTGGTTACCCAAACAAACAACTTCTACTAACTTAGAACAATGGTAGTAACCGGTATTTTAAAAATTGATTACAGAATTTTCAAAAGGTAACGACTATTATTTTGCTTATAACATCCTGTGACACTAATATTTGACTGGAAACATAATTGGTAATTGAAATACTGAATACACCTTCATGCCAGCTTATCAGTAAGAGTTACCTGAAATTTTATGATTTATTGTTTGGTGATTCCTCTTTTGATTGGCAGAGGGCATTCATATGTGGCTCTGTGTGGTTCCTTATGTACTAATTCTGAAGATCAGTGATAAGGATTGTTCAGAGAGATAATGGTCATGAAATTGGGAACCAACAGGTCTCCAATTGCTGTACAGGGCTACTTATTTTCTAAACTTAAGGAATGTTATATCTGGCAATGTGCTAGAAAGTAACTTTTCACTTATTGTTCCTTCTAATTAATAACAGGGATACTATCTTTCTGCGTGATAGTCAATAGAGCTTTGAGAAATATTCTCATGTTATTTTCAAATACAAATTCTGAGTTGGCTGAGAAAATAAAAATATGTTTCTCTTTCTGCTCCTATCAAATGATGCCATTCTTATTATAGTGATTTCTTAAGGAAATGCAGTCTGTTTCAATTGCTACGTGAGAAACTTTGAACACTATCATTGTCCTTATCATTAAAATCATTTCAGTAAACAATTATTTATATCTTTATGTAGTAATACCCATGCCATATATATATATATATATATATATATATATATATATATTTTTCATAGTCTCCAAAACATTCACTTTCCAAAGGCATTGAGATCTAAATGTAAATATCCCCTCACTTTGTTGACTCAACTGTAAGTGGAAGAGCTAAGATTTTACCTAATCCTGTCTCTAAGCCTGCTGTTAACTACTGTACTGATGGCATGTTAACTCCATACCATGTGGAAGGCCTATGGTAGGCAATGCTTTAGAAATGCATGGTTTTCAGGATAAGCATAAACAACACTATATGGAACTTTGAAACTCACTATGAGGGCACCTCTTGGGGCAAGAAAGAAGGTTTACCACACTTTGGATGTGGAATGTTCCCCCAAAGGCCCATATGTCAAGGGCTTGGTCTCTACCTTGGCCCTATTGGTAGGTATTGGAACAAATAAGAGGTAAATTTTATGTAATTAGGGACATATCCTAAAACACTGATTGAGAGATGTTGGTCTCTTCCTCTCTGGTTGCTTCCTGTTGCTGTGAGGTGAGAAGCTATATTCCACCACAGTGATATACTATCTCACCTTAGGTCTAAAGAGCAGTGGAGACAACTGACTTTGGACTGAATCCTCTAAAACTGTAAGTCAAGATAAACCTTTTCTCTTTTCAAGTTGATTTAATTTTATTTGTTACAGTAACACAAATATTACTCATATAAGGTCTGGGTCCTTCTCATGACCAGAGAAATGGCAGAGTATCATCACACAAGTTATCACCCATATTGTATCATACAGCCAGACCCCAAGCTCTATACTGGATGGAGGTATACAGCCTTCTCTCACTAAGTCTCCCCAGACTCACAATTTGGCCACAGGCAGATTGCTCTTAGTCTAAACCAGGGGTGCAGTGAAAGATATTTTTACACCATTCTAATAAGGTAATGCCTGTTCTCAAGTATTTATTGCCCATTTTCTCAGGAACTTTCAGAAATATAGACATCAGGTACTTTATCACCCATTTAAGGAGATAAGAAGAAAAGCAGAAACATTGAGAATCAAGTGATTTCCCTAAGATTACTCCAACTCCTTGCTAGTAATTGCAAAGCTACAACTTCCAGCTAAGCTAACACCATATGGCAGTGTTCCAAAAAGAACTTGTATTCCTGTTGTTTCTGACTTCCTGACTGAGAAATATGTCTAAAGTTTGTCCATGAGCTCTGCTGTCATTCTTAAGTTATTCCCACTTTCCTTCCGGGAGACTTCACTAGCTTTTCCCTGTATTGTACTGGAACATCCTGGGCTAGTGGTTAGCTCCTTTACACAAACCTTCCCTTTTTCTCAAGGAACAAACAGACCCTTGGAAGCTGAGATCAAGTCTATATGATACAGCCTCTCTTTGTGGTGTGTTTTGTCCTTCTGGAGGTGGGACTGTCAGGGGTAGTCCTCGCTCAGTAGCCTAAAAACAGACTTTGTGTAGATTTATAGGATTCTCATTCAATCTTGAGTGGTCTGGAGGAAGTCCTCAGGCCTTTCCCTCAGATAGTAGTTGCTGATGGAGTTAGCAGTGCATGTCTGGGATCTCTACCTGAAGAGGAGGTATGGGAGTGGAAGTCAGGTGCAATACATGTGGATGGTACTCAGCTCAGAGGTGAGTGGAGTACTAGCGTGGGTCAAGTGCCCCTTCTTGGAGACTGAATGGTCCTTAGGGAGTGGGGATGGGTGTGGTTTGCTGCCTGAATCTGGTGTCTGCCTAGAGAAGGGACCAGGTATCCAAGTACAAGTAATGAGGATGAGTAGAGCTGGTTGGAATGAGTGGAGATGGAAGGGAGTCTAAGTTTCCTAGACAAGAATGGGGCAAACAAGAGCTCTCACAGGAAGTAAGGTTGAGGTGGAAAGGGATACCATGTGACTTGGTGTTCCTTACATGAAGGAAGTGTACCAGAAGGGTCACTAGAAGGCGGGCAGGACATGTGTTCCTTAGGCAGGTCAAAGAAAAATAACTTTAAATTAAAATTACTACCCAAGGCAGACAGGCCCCAGAGGAAAGAGAACTACTTCATATTTCATATAGAATGCTTCACACACCAAGAGCTGTCAAAATGATGCCTATCCTCACAGCAACAAGCCCCAATTTTGACCCCAATTTTATCTTTTAGTACAAGTCTTTTCTGGAGAAAATGTAAAGTTGGATTGTCTCGTTGAAGCCTATAAAAAAATACCAGTATGAAAAAAGGTGAGTGCTCACATGGACCTAGATAATTTAAAACTATAGGTCTCTAGAATAAAGTTTCTCTAGAGTTAGTAGAGGACTGTCAGTTTTTGGCTTCTGGATAATTCTTTGGCATCTAGCTGTAGAAAGACTGACTAGTTCTTAGCTTCCCTTATGCTGTGAGACTCCAAAGAGAAGCTCTTAGCCTAAGAGTCAAGGTTCTCCCTTTGTCTTCCCCTTGAAGGTTCCTAAACTGCTTCAACATCTTAGTTACTGAGCCAGACGTAGGAAGCAGATCTCAACTGAGCTCCTTTTATCTGCTGTCTGACCATGACCTTCTGGTGGAACTAGTTTAGAAAGCATGATTGTTACCACCACGGAAAGTTGTTGAGTGTTGGTATTTATCTGTGTATATTTCTTTATGCTTATTTTTTCATGATTAATATCAAGCATGAAGGGGAAAGGGAAGCATACAATTTACATTGATTACATTTCTAACATTCTTCCTAAGTTCTACAAATATTCAGTTACACTTGAGGGGCTAATTTCATAATATAAGTATGGCAATTTTATAATATTAGAAATTTAACTAAATATGCTTCTATTAACTAAACAGGAATATGAAAACAGGTTTTTGTTTCTACTTTAAAAACAGTGAAATATGGAGAATGTGTAGTAACATTTACTAAGACTTGAAAATGGACCAAATTTATAACATAAGTCTCCCAAAGAAGATAAAAGCGTTGTGCATAACTTTATTCTTCCAAAACACAAATTTACTCACTTGTTTTCATTTGTGGGATCATATCGGGGAAATGGATCATGATCATTATCATTAAAATCATAGCTAGCCTCTGGATCCTAGAGACAACAAAAATAGCAACATAGTGTCATAAAAGGAAGCACTTCTAGAACCTTTTCCATCCTGGCAGACAGCTCCAAAGAGTGAATTTTAGAGCTTCTAGCCTGACTGTGTATGTATTATACCCGCAAGCCAGCAGCAGTGGTGAGCAAGGCACCCAACACCCAGTGACTGTACCAAACTCATATTCCACAGATGCTTAAAAAGCTATAGAAGGCCAGTGTTCCATGGGTTAAGCTGTCTCATTCTTCAGAAACAAATAGTGAGGCCAAGAGAAGTTGAGTGACTTATTAAGGCCTCAAGCTAATTATTGATATGGCAACATGCATCCTTTCATAACCAAGATGCAAAGAGATGGTTGTGGGGTGGATTGATTTCTATGATGCTTTCCCTCAGCCTTCCTAGGCACAGTAAGAAGTAATGAAACTTAATTACTGAAAATTTACTTGAAACTCAAGCAAGCTTAACTTGCCTATTTTCTTTTCCAGTCTTACTGCTGCATTTAGACATCTCTAACTTGAATACTCTACTATTACTATTCTTACTAATACTACTACTACTATTCTACCTTTTAAAAATTCTTGATTTCTACTCTGGGCTATTTTTGAAATCTCTTCCCTACAGTCCCTGTCCTAGCTTTGAATTATGGCTGGGGAGTTTTAGATGAGTGAAAAGTAAAAGAAAATGAAAAAGGATAATTTGATAGATGAAATATTCAGCATCTTGTTCTAAAGGCAGTAGATCCATAATTGGAGTCCATGGTCTATTAGGAACTTAATTGACAATTATTTGTCTTCCCACTTCTAGTAAACTCTTCCCTTCTTGGCTTTGCATTTTTACTGTGGTACTCACCTTGATTTTGCAAAATGGGAATTGTATTCATGTAAGAAGGAACACTGACCCAGAAAGCATTTGAGAAAATGACCAATAAAATTATATCAAGCAGCAAGCTTGATCCTAAAGCTTTACTGCTCTACATGCAGAGTGGCTTATGGTGGTATTGTGTTCCTCAAAATATTGTGCACCCTAATAAATTTATCTGTGGTTAGAGAACAGACAGCCACTAGATACAGAACCAAAAATGATTGCTAGAAAGTGGGTCAGAGCAAGCTATAGCAGAAGCTGGGCGGTGGTGGTATATGCCTTTAATACCAGCACTTGGGAGGCAGAGCCAGGTGGATCTCTGTGTGTTCAAGGATACAGCCAGCATGGTGACACATGCCTTTAATACCAGGGAGTGGAGGCAGAAAGGAAAAGA
Organism: Onychomys torridus; assembly: GCF_903995425.1. Taxonomy (NCBI): domain Eukaryota; kingdom Metazoa; phylum Chordata; class Mammalia; order Rodentia; family Cricetidae; genus Onychomys; species Onychomys torridus. The sequence goes on along the minus strand of NC_050457.1, from coordinate 451,346 downwards.
TTATATAAGGCGTGAAGACCAGAAACTAGAAGCATTTAGCTGGTTAAGCATTTGGCTGGTTAAGCTTTTAGACTTCTAGCAGCAGTTCAGCTGAGACCCATTCTGGATGAGGACTCAGAAGCTTCCAGCCTGAGGAAACAGGATCACCTGAGGAACTAGCAAGGTGAGATAGCTGTGGCCTGTTCTGCTTCTCCAATCTTCCAGCATTCACCCCAATAACTGGCCTCAGGTTTGATCTTATTAAGACATTTTAAGATTCCTGTTACAGTGGCTTGTGGTCTGAATGATTTTAACAATTCCATTGGTGTGAGTACCTCTCATTCCATTTCCTAACACAGGTTGTTAGACGTCATCTTTTATTTCACTGGACTCTTCTTATGCCTCCTGGTTCAGGTTGGTATCAGGGCCCCGAGACTGACACCCAGGCAACCCACCTTTCTTCAAGGAAAGAAAAACCCTGCATGTCTGTAGAGATGGCTCCCCAAGTGACAAACACAGAACAGCTCAGACTCACATAATTGGCATATATGTCTGTGTGGTTCCACTCCAAGCCATCATCCAGTACAGTAATAACAACTCCTTTGCCTGTAATGCCCTTTTGCCAAACTGGTATCACATGAAGATCCAGCTTGGGCAAAGCTGCAGTCATCCTGGTGTCTTGCTAGTGAAGAAAAAAAATAAAGAAACATTGGTGAAATTATGATTTTCTTACTTAATCAGGAACTTAAGGCCATTTTTTTTTTCTTTTTCCTTGGGTGACAAAGAGAAGGCAATTGGGTAAAATGAAAACACAAAGTTGAGAGTACAAATAACCCATTTATGTTACTCTTCTAGTTGTCCTAATGAAAAAAAAATCACAAGAGTTGAATTATCTTTGGCCTCTTAATTACACATATTCTTTTCCCAGTTATATTAACAAGCTCAAGCTTTCCTCATGCCTAGGCTTTATTTGGTGGTATGTGTTTTTATCTTGCCAAAGTTCTGAGTCTTCCTTGCTACACTGAGTTCTCATCATGTATGGTTATGGTAGAAATATTATCCTAAGAGAAAAATAAGCTCCTGGAAATCCTAAGGAGACTGTATCCTCACTAGAAATTGTTATCTAATAGCCCTTTTCTGTTTATATGTAATTTAAGGAATACTTTCTTTCCTTTTTGGGTAATTTTCCTGATATTTACAGTGTGTATGACGGTATAGAAGAGCTGGGAAACAAGGTAACACTGATATAAACACATTTCTAAGCATATGAAAACTGCAGTAAAAGAGTAGCAGGTACCTGGTAATAGAGTCAGCAAGCAATATGTAAGTAACCACAATAAAAAGCCCATGAATGGGCTATCCCCTTGGTGATGCTCCCTATTAAAATATAGTAATGGGGGAAGGTTCACCAGGTGATTGTGAGGCTGAATCACAAGAGTTGGAAATACATAACCTTTTCAATGGCCAACAGTAGAGAAGAAGGCCCCCATGTGAGTTTTAAGAGTAGTTATAGTGTATAGTCATTAAGAATATGGCCTCTCCAGTTGTCCAGAGGGGTGCCTGGACTGGTCTACTCTGGTAACCAGCCTAGCAAATAACCTAGCTGTCATCACAGAGCCTTTGTCCAGTGACAGAGATCCACGGCCCGGCACCAGGCTGAGCTTCAGGAATCCAACTGATGAGAGAGAGGAGAGATACTGCAGGCAGGGGACATTGAGATCATGATGGGAGACGTGCAGAGATGACCGGCCACACTAGTGGAAGCCCATGAACTGTGGACTGGTGGCTGTGGAGCCCCCATGGGACTGGACTAGACCCTCTGGACGCAGAAGACGGTTGTTTGGCTCAAACTGTTTGGGGGCACCCAGGCAGAGGGATTGGGATCTGTCCCTGGTCTGTGGTCAGGCTTCTGGAATCCGCTGCCTGTGTTGTGACACCTTGCACAGCCTTGGTGCAGTGGGAAGGGGCTTGGACCTGCCTAGGCTCAGTGTGCCAGGCTCTGCTGACTCCCCATTGGAGACCTCGATTTGGGGGATGTGGGAATGTGGGTTGGCTTGGGAAAGAGGGCTGGGGGTTGGGAGGAGGGGGTGTCTGTGGATAGCATGTGGAGTGAGTACAAAATTTCTAAAAAAAAAAAGAAAAAAAAGAAAAGAAAAGAATATGGCCTTTCAAGATTTCCAGTGGAGGGACTGGTACAACAACCCAGCCACATAACCTCTGACCTACAATTTTTCATGCCTATAAGATATACTCGGGTACAGGTGGCCCAGAAATGTGGGAGTGGCCAACCAATGACTGTTTCAGCCTGAGATCAATGCTGTGAGAGTGAGCCCACCCCTGACACTGCCTGGAGTGCCAGGACCTAGAGCCTGAATAGCCCAGAGACCTAGGATAGACCCAAACACGACTGGAAAAAAGAGTCAATGTAGTGATGCCTAATGATACTCTGCTGTATTCACAGACTGGTGCCTAGCTCAGTTGTCATCAGAGAGGCTTCATTCAGCAATGGGTGGAAACAGGTGCAAAAGCCCACAGCCAAACATTAGGGAGAGCTCAGGGAATCCTGCAAGAGGTGAGGTAGAAAGGATTGTAGGAGCCAGAGGGGTCAAGGACACCCACAAGAAAATCCACAGAATCAACTAACCTGGGCTCATAGGAACTCACAGAGACTGAACAGACAACCAGGAAGCCTGCATGGGACTGACTTAGGCCTTCTACATATAAATTACAGTTGTATAGCTTGGTCTTCTTGTGGGGCTCCTAACAATGGGAACAAGGATTATCTCAGACTATTTTGCTGGCATTTGGGACCCTATTCCTCATACTGGGTTGCCTTGTGCAGCCTTAATATGAGGGGAGATGCTTAGTCTTACTACAACTTGGTATGCCATGTTTTGTTAAATTCCATGGGATGCCTGCCCATTTCTGAATAGAAACAGAGGAGGATTGGATGTGGGGCTGGTTACAAAGGAGAGGTGGGGATGGGACTGGGAGGAGAGGGAGGAGGGGAAACTGTGGTAGGGATGTAATATATGAGAGAATTTTTTTTAAAAAAGGAATATGGCCTGTGGGACCATAAATGTAAATTTATTTACATCTAAATTTATGGTCCTGCCACTAGTGGCCATGCAATTTAAATAAATTATTCAACTTGGCAATTCCTCTGTTTTCTCATCAGTGAAATGGTTATAATTAGTAATTCTATCTTAAGCTAGTTCTGAGATAAAATGAGTTACTAATATCAAACACTTATAATAGAACTTAGATTTCCTTAAAATAGTCATTATACAACAGGTGTTGGTGGACATGTCTTCTACTGGAATCAGAAGTATCACTTAATTTAAAAGAATGGCATGGCCAGGCAGTGGTGGTGCACGCTTTTAATTCCAGCACTCAGGAGGCAGAGCCAGGAGGATCTCTGTGAGTTCGAGGCCAGCCTGGGCTACCAAGTGAGTTCCAGGAAAGGTGCAAAGCTACACAGAGAAACCCTGTCTCGAAAAACCAGAAAAAAAAAAAAAAAGAATGGCAAGAGAAACTAATGGCCTTCCCTATGTAATATAGGAACAAAAACCTCAGTCTGTAATTGGAAAATTATCTTTTATGCTATTTCCAGCAACAAATTTTCTCTATTAGCAGCATGTGTCTCTACTATAAAGGCTTAACATCACAACAAAGACAATACATTTAAGCCAAGCAGCAGGATGTCCATACACCAATAAAGGCTTGGTAAACATCTTATAGAAACAATAATTTACAAGGCAAGGTATTTGTAAATAAACTTTCCTAGCATTCCTTCCTTTTGCCTCACTCAGAGATTCTATCTAAAGCACATCTAAGAACTGTCAGTTTGGACAGCATATTATGTTGTGTATGGTCTATGCGTGATTTAGAGGATTCTAGAGAGTAAATTCCACCACAGTGATCTTATCATTCTTTCCTGCCAGGACATGATTCTTCTGAATTACACCATTTACACTTAAGAAGTGTCTACAAAGACAAGAAGCATCAACAATTGGATTTGTTTTAGACACTCAGCAAAACAAAAGGTCCGTGTCAGGAATGTTCTATCAATCCTGCATTCTAAAAGCATTGTCTTCTCCCAAATTTTGTATTAAATACTGTGATGGGTTTTCTTGGTTGTCATCTTGACTATATTTGAAATTAATCAAACCCCAAATGGTGGGCACACCTATGACTGGCTTTTTCTTAATTAAGTCATTTGAAGTGGGAAACCCACTTCTAATCCAGATCTTTGGAGGTGGGAAGATCCACCTTTAATCCAGATCACACCTTCTGCTTTCACCCTATATAAAGGACATGGAAGAATGGAAGAAGGAAGCTGGCTCTCTCTTTGCCTGCTTGCTCTTGCTAGCAAGTCCATTTCTTCCCTGGCATTAAAGATTCCAGCACATACAGAAGACCAGATGAGACATCTAACATCATGGACTGAGCAGATGCTGGATTCTTGGACCTTCTGTTGCTATACAACCATTTTTGGACAATCTGGACCACAGCCCATAAGTCATTCTAATAAATCCCTTTCTATATATCTATATTTAGATGTATAGATAGATGATAGACAAATAATTTATTTTGTAAGTTTTTTTTCCTTTAGAAACCTCAACTAATACACATAAAAACATATACAGACAGATCTACTATGTAGATGATGTAGCAGTATAAGAACCTAGATCCTACACAGTTCTTTCAGTACTTACCAAGTACCACTGCTGATTCCACATTGGATCATTGAAGAGGTTCAATGCTAAGTCTTTTTGAACTGAACGTTTGCTTCTCTCTTTTTGATACTGTTGTTCAGCCCATATCACCTACAAATATTTTATAGTAAGAAATCAAAATCAAGCTTCCACCTGGATATAATCATCCAAGACCCTCCCACCAAAACTTACATAGCTCAGTGATGTTTTTGCCTGACCACAGCTCAAACTCCCAGCCCAGAGAGAAGAAAAGATTGCCCACTGAGGAGGCAAGGGTTCCCGGCATTACTGTAAGGAGTACTCTTAGGGGAGGAGAAGCAGTAAGCAAAGGACTGAGTCCTTCAGATTATTTATACTATGTTTACAGTAGGAATAGAAGTGCAGGCTGCTGCCATCAGAAACCAGGCCACAATATACATGTCCACACTGGAGTTCCAGGGCTCTGAGACTGAAAATTTGCCCATTTTCACAGAAAGAGTCAACATCCGTGGGTCCTCAGGGACTGTTATTATAACACTCTTGCTGCTTCTATCTCTCTTCACATCCCAAGATAAAGATTGCAAGTATTTGCAAGAGCAGTGCTGTGTGTGTGCAAATTTGAAAGTTTGGCTCCTTTGTGTTTCTAGCTCTTGCCTAGGAGTATGTAATATGAGAAACAGATTCAAGATCTGAGGTGATCAATGAGCATTACTGGCCAGGCACACGTGTCATTAATTCTGCCTCATGCATTATGCAAACAGATCTGACAGTATAAAATTATCTGGCTCACATCTCTAGCATAATCTTATTATATCTGAGGCCCTGAGAGAATTCAGGGCTGTCTTGTAGGTATTATTATTATGAGATAATACTATATACTTGTTTTGATGGGAAACATGACTATTTTCTGTTCCAAACATAGCTTTTCTGTTGTGCATGTAGTAACATTTCACTGTGAGGAGGGATATGTTTAAAATGAGAATTTCCACAGGTGAAATCCAAAAAGAAAAACTGAAAAATAATTTCCAGCTGAAGGCCAAAGACATCTACTAGGAATGTCTTGAATTTTCAATTAGAAAGTATATTGCAAGCCTATTAGAAACACTGGGAGGGACTGGAGAGCCAGAAATTAGTCACTATAATTTATTTTAAAGTGCTTGTATTTTCAAATCCAATCATTTTGTCTTAAAATACCACACTACTTAGAATACACTACCTGTTATCTAGCTTGGTCTTTGGAAGCTGGGTGCTAGGAGAAACATGGAAATCTCTGTGGGAGGGGACCACTTAAAATTGAGAATTTCATTAGTCTGTAAAAATAGGCATCATGATATATTTCATGGGGTTTATTTGAAAGAATATTTTCCCAATTAAAGTAGAGCAGCCAAGTGAAAACCAAGAGCAATTTTTAAGACTAGCATATGAGAAGAACTTCTTTGCCATCTGATCAGATAAACATCCAATTGTAGCAAACCATGCTATGATTAATGTCATAAACTAGAATTGCATTTTAATCTCTAGAAGAGCAGACTAATGGAATAGAGAATATTGGCAGTGCCTTCTTACTACGTGTATAATAGGTATCATGTACTTCACTGTAAATAACACTTTGGATCTTCGAAGATACTAAATACCATCTTGTCCACTGCAATCTCCTATGACTCCAGGGTATTTCCTCAACTAAAATTATCCTGAGGTTAAGTTTTCATGGGATTAATTCGTTTTTAATGAACTTTCATTAATGAGTAATTATTAACCTTTTGTTATCAGAATTGGGATTTCCCTAAAAATTATTGAGATAGTTGAAAGGGAGAACTAAACAATCTGTTGGGGAAGCATAAGAAAAGATCTCACTAGGCAAGAAAACTTTTTAAACAAGGTTGCTGGCATCCAATTTGGTTTACCACATCTAGACATACATTGACACAAAGAATGAGCTGTAGTATTGTGGCCCTTGGTCCTGATAAAGCAGCATTAATGTGGGACATTCTACTGCTTTTGAGCCCTGCAGCCCAAGACCCAAAAATTGTTTCTCCTCATAATTTGTTTTATTTTAAGGAAATCAGTTAAGGAGAAAACCAAACCACAATGTAATTCATAGGATTCCTGTATATTCCTTCTTTCAACTGGTATATCACTATCACCTTTCTGTCACTTAGCTTCTCCTCCCTCCCCAAGTTGAGACAATACTCTGTTTCTCACAGTAACTCTCAGGGTGTCTAAGAAACATTAGTCCTGTATACAGACATCAGGCCACCAGCATGCATTTCCCTAGGAACACCAGGGTCAGAAGAGAAGGCAACATTGTGCATATGTATTTCAGCACCCTTAATGTATTCATTCAGTCTTTTGTTAACGTAACTTCTGACCTCAAAAAATAGATCCACAAACGAATAGATCTAATTAAATATGCATTCAAATTGTCCTCACTGTTTATATATATTGGTCCTAGATATTCCTTGCTATTGCCAAATGTTCATGACTTGGTATACAAACAAGGTTGGAAAGAGCTGAGACAGTTTGGGACAAAGAATATAACATGCTTAGAAACACTTACCTCATAAAGAAATAGATTAGAAGCTTTCTCAAAAACACTAATCCATTTTAACAGTGCAACTGGTAAAACACTTTTCAGTTATACTGAAGTGTTATTAAAAGACAGGTCTACACATTTCTTTGGTACCATTGGGTTCATATTAAAATTGTCTTTACATTTTCTGAGTTCAAGAATTTCAAGAAGGAACATTTCATATTTGTCACATATCATATAAAAGGCTGTTGACTGACTACGGTATCAATTATTTCATTAAATTTTCCCCTTGGTTTTCAGCACTCAAAACTTAACTCTAGCTGCATAAATACATATCACATATAACTAAGCTATGTATAAAATTAATGTTTGTTAGCTTAATCCAATCCAAACATATTATGAGCAATTGTAATTCTACAGAAAAAAATAATAAGCAATATAGACAAGCAATCATGATCACAAGACTAAAAGATCAAATGTAAAATGCTTTTGCTCCTGTTGGGAGTTCTCTAGGAAGCAATTAGTCAGACTGTTAGTTTTAGGACAAATGTACACTTACACGATCATCATCAGATAACCTCTTAGTGATATGAAGAGCACTTCTTCGAGACCTTCGAGGATGGTTTTTATGTTTGAATAAGTAGTGATTTTCAAGTGATCCAATCTATTAAAAAAATCAAAATAACAATCCACTTTCTTCAGAATGTATATACAGACTAGTTCAAAAATCAACTAACAGAGTTAAGTGGCTTTTAGTAATAAAAATATTTTTTATTAAACCCACTGAAGTTAACTTTTTCTTCACGAGGAAAGCACAGAAGTATTGAGATGACCCTCAGTACTCAAGAATAGGGATGCTTCTGTTTCACATAGCAATAAGATGCTTTTTATTTTAGAGGAGTAACTTGGTATTTTCTTGATGAAACAAAATGTGTATATAGATATTTCTCAAAATATGTCCATTTAAACAAATATAAACTATCAGAAAACAATATTTGTGGAACACAAGAAAATTCCTTAGGATTTATTAGTGACTACTGCCACATTCAGTTAAAACAAAATATTGTAGGTATAAAGAATCAATTGTGATAAATGTTACCAGCCATCATTGGTGGTTCAGTTTTTCATTAGTTCAGTGCTTTCAGGAAGTGTACTGCATTTAAGACATGTGCCCCACCTCAGGATATTTGTACTTCTTTGGTAGCTATCAATACCCTCTGGATCATTTAGAACTATGCTTAACATTCTTTGAGCTAATGTCCTTTTACATTAACCAATACAAAATGTGAATTGACTAAGTCCTTTAGATGCCTGATTTCTAAAAGAAATTAAGAGACAAACAATTGTGTTGTTTCAAAAGAAGTATGTTCTTTACATTGGTGGTTCGTATTACCCAGAGAATTGCTTTTAGTAAAATGCTGAGGCTTAGCTGCAAAACAGAGCCTTAGGCAGTGAATCTACTGCAAGCGGTGGATGGAATTGGGAAGAGATATCAAAAGCCGTAAGAAAAGGCCAGGGTTGCTCAGTGCTGTTTCTATTGTCCATTGCTATGCTCCTTGTTTCTACTCTATTCCTAGCTTTGTCACGAGGCTGCAATGTTAGGATATTTGTCTTAAATTAGTATGGTTTTAGAAATGCTGAACAAAATGGGATGTAAGCAGAACCAGGAAAGCAAATTATTATTTTCTGAAATTTTGTTACTGATTATGGCATTTTAACTTAAAATGAGTAGGAGGAAGCTAGTTTATTTTGAAAAATTATTTTCATACAGAGTGGTCTAGGTTTGAATATATGTCTGAGGCTAACATGTGAGGGAGGGAAAAAGAGAGTTTTATGTGTTTTCTTTCCCAATCGAAAACATCAAGCAGCCAACTAAATACTACCTCCACCTCCCCAGGACAAACAAATTTCCACTGTGCTTATAGTACCCACCAGAATAATCCCTTCTGATACTCTCTTTTGGTCCCCAAATGCTCAAGAATTGCACACAATAAACAAACTTATTCTGAAGTTATTGTGTCTGTTTCCCTGCTGTTTTTCATGCTGTAGTGCTTCTCCAGTCTCACGTGTTCTCCAGGCAGTCTCTGACTCTTATTCTCAACCCTGCATAGTAGATTTTTTCAGTAGCTTTCTTACCTGCCTCCCAAATACTTTTACTTTTTCTCCCTTCTATCAAAAAAACAAAAACCAAAAAAACAAAGAACAAAAACAAACAAACAAACAAACCGGTGCCTTAAACCACCTACTGCAACTTCTCTTACACAAATTACATTCAGGTGCCATTATTTATTTCTAATCCCACTGTCCTCTAGATCTGAGTTCCACTGAGAGCATGTCTTTTCCCCCTTTTTAGAGGACTGTTCAAAAAGGCACAGGGAATTTACTGAGTTTCATGCTGGGTCTCTCAAAGACCATTTGCCTCACAAAGTTAGAGAGAGAAAGAAGCCTCTGTCTAGAGAAGGCGTATTTCCTAGTGGATTTGATGCATGGAATCGACACCGCCCACGCCGATTACTCATCTGTGACTTCAGAGTCTCAATCACCACCTCCGGAATAGAAAACGCGCCAAAATGTTTTACAACTCCCTCCTCCCCCGCTTAACTGTGGACTATTTCCCTGGCAAGGGTCGAGGGTTTGACTCTACTTCAAGGAAAAAGAACGATCAGATTAGATATTACACCCTCTGGATTCCCCTTTGGGATCCCTCTGCCAAGCAGGCTCGCACATAAGGCTTCTGAGCACCCTTCCCTGCCTGTCTGTCAATTCAGCACGCATTTGGACAGACATCAGTTTATCTCATAATCTGACACCCCTAGGAAATGATTTTGCACTTGGCCGAGGAACAAGACAGAAAGAGATCTTTTCCCCAGTCGTTTCTGCAGCTAGACCCTGGCGATGCAAAGTTAGGAAGCTCGGACTTCCCAAGTTCTTGATAAAACCTTAAACTCCCCTATAAGGGATGCTCGGACGTCTTTCTTTACCTTGTCCCCTTTCAGCTTCCCCCACAACCCTGCACCACCGACACCAACCCCAAACCCGGAGTCACTAGTCCCAGCAGTTGGCGCTCTGTTCGAGCTCTGGGCGCGCCCCTACACGCGGGCATCTCCTAGCCTGCTTGGCCCCTGGCTTCAGGGCTGGGAGCGGGTGCTGCCATATTGAAAAGAAGGAAAGCACCGGCTCTGGACGCAGGCCGCCAGCGTCCGGGGGTGGGGGTGGGGGAGAACCGAGCGCACTGGCTCTCCCACGGAAAGTGAGAGCCTGTGTACACCTCAAGTTCCCCGAACAAACGTTTGGGGTTTTATTTTCCAAACCTCGTGGGTGCGAATTTCAAGTCTAGAGCGGACAACAGAGAGATCAGGGTCTGCTAAGCCGCCGCAGCTTCCTTTTGCTTGGCGGCGCCCAGCCCAAACAATAAATAATGCAAGCGTTTTCCCTCTGAAAGCGCGCAGGGGGTGCAGGGGCAAAGGGGATGCTCCTAGCTGTTTGCGACACTGAGAGCAGGGTAGTGCAATCTGCGGATCCCACTCAGGAGACTGCTCCAGCCCCACCAGTGTCCTCAAGCTCCACAAAGTTTCTCGAAAGTGGAAACTCTTACCTGACCCAAGAGGTCATAGCCCAGCTCCTCGGCGATGGCAGAGGCAGCCTCCGGCCCTCCGGGGATCTCCGCTGCCCATTCATTGACAAATTGCCTCTTGGCTTTTACACTGTTGAGAGCACACCAAGCACAAAAGAGGGCGAAAGCAGTACACTGCAAAGACCATCCTCTTTGCTCCATAGCTCACTCCCTTGCTCTCACACAAGCAAGAAAAGAGAAAAGAAGCGAAACAAGAGAAAGACCAGCTAGACCCGACCTTTCCACCCTACCGCTCTGAACCACACCAGGCTCGGGGTTGCTCGGCTAGAGCTAGGAGACGCGCTGGGAGAGGCTGGGCGGCGGCGAGGGAGCGCTCACTGAAGCGCTTCAGTCTGCCGGCTGAGTGGAGACCCAGCCTTCCCAGCCAGAATAGAAATGAGTGTTTACACGTCAAATCTACGAAAGCCATCTCTTGACGTCAGATCTACCTGGACTGAGAACTGGATGGTATCCCCGCGGGGTGGAGAAACGACTAAAATAAGCAGGGAAGGATTAAGAAAAGGAAAGGACTGTTTAGTGGAATCCGTCAATTCTGCTGTCTGCCCATAAATACTGTAGCTACGAAAAACATCTCCGTTCTTCAAAGAGAAGCGCTCCATTTGAATACAACTACCAAGATGGCAAGGCAGGAAGCGCACCCTCCCTCATCTGTTTTCTCTGTGTTACTTTATTGTCTCCCATGTGCCTGGGAATGGGGAGTGAAGATAGGATTCTAATGGCCCTTGAGGATCAGCATTTGCTTTAAAACAAACCGACAAAAACCAGGACTCGAGCTTAGATCTTTCAAATCTGACAGAGGCTGAGCGGTGAAGGGAAGCTACCTACTGCGTTCCTTCTATCGCAAATCACCTAAGAAAATGAGCACTTCTGTAAGACGGTGTTGAAACGTTTTCCAAGTATGTTTTAAATCACTCGTAATTCCTTCTCTCTTGTTTCTGGCCCCGCTAAAGAAAGCAATATCTAAAATTCTACCCGAGACCATTTGAAGCCTAGCGCCACCATCATTGCAGTATTTACGTTGTGTGTGGTGTGGTGGTGGTGGTGGTGGTGGTGGTGGTGGTGGTGGTGGTGTGTGTGTGTGTGTGTGTGTGTGTGTGTGTGATTAATTAGCAACATGAGTTTTCAGAATAGAAAAATGTTTTGAATTTTCAATAAGAAGGTTCAGGGCTCCAAAGATTTTTGTATTGACTCAGGAAAGGGAGGAGTAAGTTTCATAAACCCCGGAACTTTTCTATTTTTCCCTCACTTAGAAATTTCACTTTGGGCTCTGACCTGAAACTGTTTCACTACGTTCACATTAAATACGCTGTGTATCTTTGTGAAAGACAGCTTTTCCTTAGAGAGAGAATAAGAGATCGTCCCCACGCCCACCTGCAAAACAGCTCCAGGCTTCCTTGACAGAATTCATGTGGATTCAGAGGGATTGAACTGGCGGGAGCAAGCCCAGCCTTTAAGATTCAGCACCGAGGTCTGGACAGCGACAGTCACAATGCTGTAGAAGTGCTTCTGCCCCTGGCCAGCTCTCGGTGGCCTCCTCTTTGACCTGCATCTTCCCCACTTTTGAACAGCAAAACACGAAGCTGGCCTAAGTGGGAGTGTGATGAAGTTCGTGATGGCTACTGTGTACATCTGGTTTGGGGGAATGCTCAAAATTAAAATTTTAAGGAGCGAGAGAGTGTATTTCTTCTAAAAGACATTCTTCAACATTCTAAGGTGTGTGTGTTGTGTGTATGTTATGTGTATGTGTGTTTCGTGTGTGTGTGTGTGTTGTGTGTTTGCATGGTGTGTGTCTTGTGTGTGTATGTGTTATGTGTGTATGTGTGTGTTATGTGTGTATGCGTGTGGTATTATGTGGTGTATGTGTGTGTATGTGTGTGTGTGTGTGTGTGTGTGTGTGCAGCACTGCGTGTTTATGCATTTCTGTGTGTATGCTCAGAGGCTGGAACTCAATGCTGGGTGTCCTGCTCTATCTCTTTCTGCATTATTTCCCCTGAGATGAAGTCTCTTACTGAATCTGGGGCTAGGCTGACAGTCAGCAAGCACTAGTGATCCTCTGGTTTCTGCCCTTCACAGCAGGAAGTTAAACACACACACACACACACACACACACACACACACACACACACACACACATACACACATTATCATGGTTGCTGGGATCTAAACTCAGGTTCTTATTTGTGTGGCACATCAGATGTCTCTCCAGCCCTAGAACTGTTTTTAATAATATTTTGATCTTACTAGTTTTTATAAAGAAGGGAATGATTCAGACACTGAGCAGAATTGTGTTTTTTTATAGCATGCCTGTTGTGAATGCTCCCAATGTCCAATGATTCAGTTAACAACTTATTAGAAGTTTGGGAAAATAATAAAAAAGCAATGTTAGTATGAAAGAATGAATAGGTGCCTACAGACCATCACATTTATTTGGCCTTAGAAATTTATACTACTGTAACATTAAATATGTGCCCTGAGATATTATATAAATTGCATAGAAATTTACTGCAAACTGAATAACCAAAAAGAACATTTCAAGCTCCAATATAATGCCATTCCAATGTTTTCAGAAAGTATTAAGAATGTTGGGGGAAGAGGATTCCTTCAGTTGAGCCTGGATAGAAAATAGGGTGTTATTTACAAATAAAAAGGGATGGCAATGAAATAACTTAGTTTAATATTTCCCAGCCATTATTTAGACTTAACAGTTTGCTGTTGGATAACAACAAATGCATGTTGAGTCCATAATTAAAGCAGAAGGTGTTTTGGAAGAGAATGTATACTAGAGGCAACATTTAGTAGTTTTCTCAACCTACAAAATAATATTTATGTGGCACATTGAGAAAGACTTGAAGAAATTTGGGTACTTTATGTATAGGGCTCTGCAACATGAATCTTAAGAGGACTTAAAATAAAAAGCCCAGAGCCAGATATTGGAGTGAAAGCTGAAAGATCAGAGAAGCAGAACAGCCAGCCTCTAGCTTACCTCTACTAAATCCTCAGCCTCAAGAAAGCAAGTTTTTGTTTCTTTACTCACACCTTATAAACCTTTCTGTGTCCTGCCATATTACTTCCTAGTATTGAAAGTGTACCACTACCTGATTCTATTTCCCTCATGTAGCCCAATGTGGCCATGAATTCACAGAGATCCAGTTGGATCTCTGCCTCCTGAGTAATAGGATTAAAAATGTGTCACCACTGCCTGACTTCAATATCTAATTTAGTGGCTCTGACCTCTGATCCCTAGGTAAGTTTTATTGGGGGAACACAATACAACACCACATTTCCTCCTTTTTTGTCTAAAATAATGGGAAAAAGTTATAACTAATATAAGAAAAAATATATACAATAAGTACAATAAGTATATACAATATATGCTGGCAATAAATACATCAGCAATTTATAGTTCATTTGCATTTGACAAATGCAGATAATATACTCCATTATCTATCTTATCTTTGTGAATCCAAAGATTATATCTAATTTACCTTCTATCCAAATTTGCATTACCAACCCAAAACTATCTTTTGATATCTCTCAAACTTATATACTTTACACATCTGTAGTGATTTCCTTTTCTGAATTTGTTAACAAGGAAAACTATAACTATAATTATGTAATCTTCAACTCCCTCAGATATGTGAGTAATGACAGAAACAGCTGGCTGTCTGGACAGTTACCCATTGTTCCTCTGCAACATTGGGGCATCCATCTTCAGCCTAAAGGCTGTCATACCTGACAGCCTTTTCTGTGAACATGATTTTCTAAGGGCCCTTCCTCCCCTGTCTTGGCAAGGATCAGCAGTCCTTTCTTTTGTGTTCTTCTTGTCCATTTTGGACAGCATACTGTCAGCAGTTGATGTAAGGACACTTTTGTGACCAGTGGCTAACTTTTGCCACAAAGAAAGTAAACTCCATATGGAGTTTCTTCAATGCCCATCATCTTTTCTGAAGTAGATTGGTGCTGCCAGAAGCAGACATAGTCTAAAAAAAAAAATCTATGTTATTAAAACATCTTAAATGACATATTGTGTAGATATCTGAAGTGTTTGAAAGTGACCTGTATATCTGAAATATATCTGTTTGACCTTGAAAACATATCTAATATGACTACAAGTTTGGTTGTAATAACTATTATTAATAGTTTATTAATTAATAACATGTATTTCTTATATTGTAATTACTTGGTAATAACTTTCAAGGATGAGCAATTTGCATTACATTGTTAAATGAGCTGTATAGGTACAATATCTTGAACAAGATTAGAAATGTATGTACCATATTTTCTAACAAATTAATCTCAAATTAGTATCAATATATAAAATTTATATAAAATATACAAAAATTAATTCAATGTAAAATATTTAAACTAGCAATTACTTTTTTAAGTAGATTCAATAATCTACCTTTTATATTATATCTATATCCCCCCCCTTTTCAGCATAGATTCAATAATCTACCCCTTATCCTATCATTTCTGTATATTTTTAGAGTAGATCCAATAATCTACCTTTTTTCTATGTCCTCTTTTCTCTTTCTTTCTTTTTTTCAAACAAGAACCCTAAATCTAATCTCCTTGCTTAGCTTTTTTCCTGACCATTAACAATAACAACTTGTAGCCAACCATCCTAAACAATGACAATTATCCATAACCCACTGCATGAGCAAAAACCACTCACCCTACCTCTTGGGAATGTGGGCATCATTTTCTTAAAATTACTTCCTGTTGTCTGAGGCCAATGGCATCTTTAGGAGATCCTGAAAAGAAAGATTTTGGGTTAATTGTCAAGTCCTAGGAGAGGTAGTTCTATCATTTTTTTATACAGTCTCTGCATAATGGGAGAATGCAGAGCTTGTCCCAAATCCCTGCTCAAGTAGTCTTTGAGGCTGAATAATCTCAGCTAGCCATCTCAAAACTGTCCTGAGCAGTTTAAAGTCCAGCATTAGGTGATGTTTGTCAGCTTAGTGGTATTATCACCATCCTGGTGGAGTTATCATTGTGAGGCTCCATCATATTTTTGGAGACTTCAAAGTCACTGTTAGGCATGGTCATGGTACCCTGCAGAAAACTGAAAGATACTCAAACTCAAAATCATGTACAGAAAGCTAGATAAAGCCCTTTTTCTAGGATTAGCTAGTATTCTATATGACCATTAACATCATGACAAAAATTAAAAAATATATATGTATAATACATTTTGATATAAAATTTATACCTTAAGAAAAGTTTTCAAGAGTCAAAATTAAATCGAAGAATTATGAGATTGGTGGCAATAGAATAGTCCCTTAATTTTGGTTTTTCCTCTGTCCCATATCAAGTGGCTTTTCTGACATGATACAGAGATTTTGCATTTTCTTTTAACAAGCACATTTGGATTTAGAGAAGAAGAGAATCATGCTCCAATTCTAAACCAGCTTTAATTTTTAATTGAATGGGGACTACATAAAGACCATTTGGATTATATGTCTGCAGAGAACAGCAGCAACAAACATTTAGGAAGACTTACGAAATTTTATCTTGTTAGATATGTGATATACCAATAGACTACTCTTTTACTTGAGACATTTTTTTCTGGACAATTTGTCCTTTTTCTTTTTTTTCCCAGATGTCTCATTTGTCCAGTGTTCTTCAGATTCCATAGACTTCATTCTCCTGAAAGCCAAAAACAAAAACTCTCCCCTAAGTCTAACTTTAGGGAGGTTCCCTTTTGGAAAGTTATATCTGATTAAATAAAAAGCATTTGTTAGTGGTATAAGTTAGTTTAAATTGAATGGCCATGCTAGTTGATGAACTATAACCTCTTCTAATTAAGAGTTCTCTCTTACTCAAGTTGAACCTTTATTAATTTTGATGGTATCCATAGCTTTTCTTCTCCTGTAGAAACAAAAGCAAAACCTTATCCCCAACATAATACATATCCTGGTTTCCATTCTGAGGTTAGTGTATCTTTAAAGTATATAGGGTGATTTAATTCTGTAGGTTCTTCCTATTATCCAATGTCTCTCTACAAATGTTATTCCTTTCTCATTAGCAATGAGAAAATTCAAAATTAATAGAGCATTATGTAATCTAATTCTGGGGGGTTGTTACCCCTTCCTTTTTACTTAGCATATCCTTTAGAATTTGATTTGAACTTTATATGACTGCTTGGCCCATAGGATTATGTGGTGTACCTGTAATATCCTTTATATTGTAATAAGCCAAAAAAAAAAAAAAAAACCTGTTTCATTTTACCAGAGACATATGCTGGAGTATTGTTAGTTTTAATTTGTACAGTTATACTTACAATGACAATAACTTCTAGCAAATGTGTGATTACAAAATTCTTGGCACTCAGAGAAGTTGCCTATTGAAATCCTTTAAGGGTATCAATGGTGTGGTATACATGTTTCAATTTTCCAAATTCTATAAAATGAAACACATCCAACTGCCAGATTTCATTCCTCTGAGTATCCTTTGGGTTACATCCTGCTGGTAGAGATTTTTTCCAATTAAGTTTTTAATTTTTAACTCTATTTATTTTGTAGAAATATCCTATTCCAATATAATACCTTCCCTTTGAATTATGATTCCTGTAGGAGAATGCTTAGAGGGTAAAATATCCAAAATGCAATCAAGCTTTGGATCCACGTGATCCATATGTGCATCCTGTATTTTCTTTTCCACAAAAGCCAATTTTTTCTAAGCTTCAGCTGATAATTCTCTTGAACTATTTAAGTTCTTGTCACTCTTTATGGTTTTGAACAAATTACTCAGTTCATCATTTTTTTTACCCCAACTAGTGGTCCATAGATTGGAAATATCTTTGAATAATCTTTGAACGTCATTAAGAGTCCGTAATCAATTTCTCCTAATTTGTACATTTGGGACTTTAATTTTTTGTAGACCTATTTTATACCCTGAATCATTAATGGAATCTCTTCTTTCTATCTTTTTAGGAGCAATTTGTAATCCCCAACAATGTAAAATTTTCTTTACTTCTTTAAACATTCTTTCTAAAGTATCCACTTTGAGTCAGCTAGTAAAATATTGTCTGTATAATGATAAATTATAGATTTAGGAAATTCTTTATGTATTACTTCCAATGGATGTTCTACAAAATATTGGCACAGAGTTGGGCTATTTAACATTATCTGTGGGAGAGCTTTCCACTAATATCTCCTGACTGTCTGGGAATTATTATAAGCAGGAACTGGGGAGGCATTTTTTTCTCTGTCTTTTTCTTGTATTGAGAAGAAACAGTCTTTTAAATTGATAATTATAAGAGGCCATCCTTTAGGTAACAGAGTAGTCAATTCTAGATTGTAGAGATCACATTGGCTGAATAACCTTCTTAATACCTCTTAGATCTGTTACCATTTTCCACTTACCAGATTTTTTTTTAAATAACAAATACAGGGGAATTCCAAGGGCTGGTTGATTCTTTAATATGCTGAGGATTTAACTTCTTTTGTACCAGCTGTTCTAAATCCTATAGTTTCTCTTTTCTTAAAGGCCATTGCTGAACCTGTACAGGCTTGTCGGTTAACCATTTTAAAAGTAGAGCTGTTGGTGTCTTTGGAAGATCAACAGTTGCTGTGCCCTGCTCTTATACAATCTGGATGGTTGGTGACTGTTCTTTATAATATCCTCTAATATTTTTCTCAGAAACATGTGTTAGTTTATGGATTGCTTCTGAGGTTGGAGGAATGTTAATCTGGCTATTCCATTGTTGCAATAGATCATGACTCCATAAATTCATAGCTATATTCACCACATTTAATTTTCCTCTCTATTCTTCTGGCCCCATACATTCAACCCATCTTGTACTCGGTTTCACTTGAGATAATGTTCCAATCCCTAAAAACTGAACATTTTCCTCCCAAAGAGGCCAATTTGGATGCCAAGATTCTGGTGCAATTATTGTTACATCCATATGTGTTTCTACAAGATCTTCAATGAGAATGTTGTTTATTCATATTTTTAATTTTGGTCTTTGTTCATTTATAGAAGTTTGCCAAAAAATGTACTTTCTGGTTTCTCCCAAATTTTTGTTTTCTCTTCTGTAGCTGTTCTATAGCCTCAAGCAGTATGGTTTTTTTTACAATAGGCATTAGGTTCTTTAATTGCTCTGAAAAGGGGTTGCAGATTCTATGATGACAAGAAAGGATTGAACCAGATTTGTCATGGGGGCCTGCAAGAGGCCCCTCAGGAAGCCTACCAATGGCAAAGGCAAAGGATTACCTTGTCCGTTCCTCAATGACCTACATTTGTTAGTACAATGTTTGCCTTTATGACACCTTCTGCATAGTCCAGAAGGGAGGGGCATTCTATTGCCATTGTTCCTTGAGGAAACATTGTTTCTAGGATTGCCCTGTTTACAGTCCCTTTTTAGGTGACCTTGTTTAGCAAAATTAAAGCATCTTACATTATTATTTTTCTTCAGACATCTGGAAATTGCCTCTCCTATCCAAGTGTCACCATGGTCATGATATTCAATATTAATTGTATCTCAGATCCATTCCTCCAAGGGTGCTGATCTTGCCTTTAACAGCCTAATTATCCTTTTGCATTATGATTCTCAAAATCCAGAGATTCAATTATTATCTGTCTAGCTTCTAAATTTGGTATCTTTTTATATACTATTGAAGATAGCCTTTGTAAGAACTCCATGAAGGTTTGTGGGGCCCTGCATAACTTTTGTAAATAACTCAATTTTCTTTCCTACTTCTTCAATTCTGTCCCAAGCATTCATGGCTACCACGTGGTATAGAATCAGGATATGGTCATAATATAAAGATTATTTTTGTATATCAGCATAATCGCCTTCTCTAAGAAGTTGATCTTGGGAAATTTCCATATCTCTAGCTCTACATCATTGTTCAATGGTCTTAGCCTCATCTTTCCACCAGGTTCTCCATTGTAACTGGGGACCAGCCTCTATGACTAGTGAACCAAATCTTTCCAGTCTTGAGGGATAATTCTATTACAAGTTAACCACAATTTAACATTTGCATCACAAACAGAGAATGCATACCATATAACACTATAGCTTCTTTGAATCTTCTCAAATCTAACATTTGCATAGGAGTCCAATCAGCTCATTCACAGCCTTGAGCATTTGGCAGTTCCTGTATGTATGGATAGATTAAAGTTGGCTATTTGAAAGCCTTAGGCTATTTTTCTGTAACCATATAATGCAATGCTGAGATTGGTTCACCTTTAAATTCCTCTGTCTGGGTCTAAATTTCTCTATGATCCATTTTAACAAGTATTTCTAAAATTTTTATCTTGGCACTCACATTAACCAATTTTTTAAATGATAAAACAGAATGATCACACAAATAATATTTATAATTGACATTACATCTATCTCATCAACATTAACTATCCTCTCACTTAGTTGTTCTATTTTCAGATCACCTAATATGTTATCAAACAACTAATTTCTCCCTTTAAGAAATCTTAATTGACTCACCATCTCTGCCAAATGCATAGAAGAGTAGAAGCCCAAGTGGGTTTCAAGGCAGCTACCTAGTGTGGTAGCAGCTTGAGATGGTTATCCAGGGGGAGCCCACAACACACCAGGAGAGAAAAAAGTGAAAGACCCAGCCATCTGGATCCACCTGGTTAGGGACTCCAGCCCATGTGCAGCTCAGGACTGAGCTGAGTCCTGTAAGGTCACAGGCAAGTGGCTTTTCCGGGAATTTGTGCTACAAATGTTCAGTACTTGTGGTGGTATTATGTTCCCCACAATATTGTGCACCCTATTTATCTGGAGTTAGAGAACAGACAGCCACTAGATACAGAGCCACAAATGGTGGCTAGAAAATGGGAAGAGCAAGCCATAGCAGAAGTTGGGCGGTAGTGGTGCACACCTTTAATCCCAGCACTTGGGAGGCAGAGCCAGGTGGATCTCTGAGAGTTCAAGGCCACATTAGAAACAGCCAGGCATGGTGACATGCCTTTAATCCCAGAAATCCAGCCTTTAATCCCAGGGAGTGACAGCAGAAAGTAGA
This sequence comes from Onychomys torridus, assembly GCF_903995425.1. Taxonomy (NCBI): domain Eukaryota; kingdom Metazoa; phylum Chordata; class Mammalia; order Rodentia; family Cricetidae; genus Onychomys; species Onychomys torridus. Next base: position 430,511 of record NC_050457.1, on the reverse strand, counting down.
AAGATATATAAGGCATGAAGACCAGAAACTAGAAGCATTTTGACTGGTTAAGCATCGGCTTTGGAGCAGCACAGTTCAGCTGAGACCCATTCTGGATGAGGACTCAGAAGCTTGCAGTCTGAGGAAACAAGACCAGCTGAGGAAGTAGTGATCTTCCAGCATTCACCCCAATAACTGGCCTCAGGTTTGATTTCATCAATAAGAACTTCTAACCATTCTGCTACAAGTACTAGATGTAGCATAAATCTTAAAAGATTTTAACTAGCTCTTATAACTTAAATTAACACATTTCTGTTAATCTATGTTCTGTTATGTACAACCCATCCTGCTTCTGTGTATCTGTGTTTCTTCACCCACCTAGATTCCTCCTCCTATCTCTCCCTGTGAGGAAGTCCTGCCGATACCTCCTGCCTAATTACTGGCCATTTATTTTTTTACACCAATCACAGCAATACACCTCTACACACTGTGCAAATATCCCACAAAAAATGTTACTTGTATGTATATATTTTTAGAATTGACCATTTAGTGTTGAATAACAAACTGGTGTGCTCTTACCTGGGGAAGATTATTTTTCCCACTCTCAGCATTCTTTAGTTACCTGGAGTTTTTGTGTAGGGTTGAGGTCTCTATTTTGCTATGATTTTAGACTTTCAAAAAGCTTCAAAGTTAGTTCTTAGAACTTTTATATATCTTTCACTTAGCTTTCCTAAAGGTACATTTTATGGGACTAACATAAAAATTAGCTGAAACAAGATATTAATATGAGTATAATACTGTTAATTAAACTACAGATCTTTTCCAGTGTTTCCAACTGTTCTACATACTTATTTTATTATCTGATAGTCAGTTGATATGTCTCATTGTATTTTGTTGTTATGTATTCCCTCATCCAAGACATTTCCTTTTTGTCTTTCTTGAAACTTTGAGAAGTATTAATTAGTTATCATTCCTCAATTTTGGCTAATTTGATATGGTCTCATGATTAAGTTAGAGATAAGTAGTTCCATCAAAAAATTATGTCATGCTATTTGGTAGTACCTTGTATCAGAAGGCATATGAAATCAATACATCTAATTACTTGTGATGCTATACTACATTTGATCACTTTGTTGAGATGATATTGACCAGGTTTCTGCACTGTAAAGTTATTATTTAAAAAAGAACATTTCAACTTCAAAATCATTTTCTAGACCATAGGAAATGCCATAGGAAAGCAGTATTCTCCAAGTGTGGTTTGGGGGAGAAAGTAAATAGATTTGTGTTCATGACATACCTTCTTTTCCTTCATGATTTTCTCTTATTGGTTGTATTTCTTATTTGTTATGCCTGGGATCAAGGTTAGAACACTGTTTTAACCACAATTAGAGGCAGTTACTGAAGGCCCATTCTTCCCAGTTTGTTTACAGCTGCTTCAGTGCAATTTTTCAAGGATAACATTTATTTAAACAATAAGCAATTATTTTCAGAATTCACTAGAGGAAGGTGCGAAACAAAGTGATATTGTATTCCATTCATAATTCTCCTCAGTTGATAGTTATCTGCCAGTAAGATGCCTGAAGAGACCAATCCCACAGTTATTGCTAAGGAGAAAACATGGTTGCCTCACACTCCAGCAAGCTGGCTCTCAGCCACTTGTACCTGTCCCCTCCTGAGCCTCACTGATCATGAAAACCACATGAAGAAAACAACAGTTCTAGGCTGAGTCAATCCACTGAGCAGTAACTTTGAAATTCTAAGTTAGTTTATGCTTAAATTAAGGAGAGATGCATACTATTCAGGTTTTCTGAATTTTTTTAATTAGAGAATATGGGTCTGTAACTGGGGTCCATACAGTGAGATGTAGAGCTAATCTTTTCAGTTATGTTTACTTTCCTTTTTTCCCTCACTGTAGAAGTTCAGGAACATTCATCTGTCAAAAGTAGGAATATAGTAGCAAAAATCAAGTGTATGGAGAACTTTTTCTTTTGTACTTGACTTATCTGTTGTATACTGTTGTCCCTTTGTCTCCTGTGAGCATCTATGTATGCAGACATCTCCTAGAGCTACTTCTAGACTCTTCCCTATACTATTCATATCAGGCCACTGCAGCCTTAGCTCTTTACTCACAGCAAGAAAGAGAGACAAAAAGCAGCAGGCACTACAGCACAAGCAAGTGTACTTATGGTGAATGTATGAATGAGAAAGAGATGGATCTGCTTGTGGAGTGGGAAGAGACAGAATGAGTTGACATGTTATAGCTACTCATATTCTGGCACTTTGGCCTCAACCAGATGTCTAGGTTGGCACTATTCCAACACCTGGCAGAAATTTAGGGACTGGCATTGGAAACACAGGACAAAAAACTGGTGTGGAAGAATGTATGGAATGCAGTAGCTGGTGATCTAGTTTCTTTTCTATTTATCTATTTCTAGGCAAAGACAGTGGCTATAATTTTGTATGCAGAACCAAGTGAGAATCAATAGAAAAGCTGACACCATTCAATAAATATTACCAAAACTCTAGCTAAACACCATTTCAAAAGCAATAGACACATGGATAAGAGCAAATGCATAGACCACAAGGGTCTGATTTACAGCTCTGCTACTTCTTTTTTGGCAACATTCAGTCATCATTTCAATACTTCTGTGCTTTACTTTCTTCATTTATAATGTGAGACTTAATTACCTGATGGAGTTATTACACATAGTATACGTATAACCTTGGTTCAGTACAAGTAAATAATCACTATTTTTACTGAGCAATAGATCTCTTATTACAACACATTTTTTATATATATATACAAAAAAATTTCAGGTCCTAGAATAGGAAGTGTTGTGTGGTTGGAAAAGCATTTTCAGTGTGGAAATAATTTTACTCCCCTAGTTGTGAGGCTACCGTTGAAACATCACTCTCATATCTTTTTCCTCATTTCCTGAATACATGGACATGCAGAGTATAAAGGTATCTATTTGCCCATACACTTGGTCCAAAATCTTCTCTTTTTGAACACTTCACATTTGATTTCTGGATGGAATTAAGAATACTGGAACCCCCAGAATGCTGCTTGATCTAAGCCCACTCAGATGCAACTCTTTTTGCATATTGTCAAGATGCTAGGAACATATGAAGTGGGAAGACAAGACGGATGTGAGGGTACCACATTCAACAATGGTGGTCACAGAGGGTGAACCACACAAAGAAAATAGTGGTGAGAGGTAGGGTTTAATTCATACTGTGCTTCTCCTGCCACCTTATCTCTCTTTTTTTTTTAGTTATTTTATTTTTTTATTTTTATTTATTTATTTTATTTTATTTTTTATTATTATGTGTTTTAATTTTATACATCAGCCATGGGTTCCCCTGTCCTCCCCCCTCCCGCCTCCACCCCACCTTTCCCCCAGCCCCTCCCCTCCATTCCCATTTCCTCCAGGACCAAGACACCCCTGGGGACTCATTTAAATCTGGTGGATTCAGTACAGGCTGGTCCAGTCCCCTCCTTCCAGGCTGAGCTTGTGTCCCTGTGTCCAGCTGGGGGCTCCACAGCCATTGGTTCATAATTCATGTGCTTCCATTTGATTGGCTATTTGTCCCTGTGCTTTTTGCAATCTTGGATTCAACAATTCTCGCTCTTGCAGTCTCTCCTCCTTCTCAACAGTTGGACACCTGGGGCCTGGCTGAAAATCTCTGCATCCACTTCCATCAGTTATTGGATGAGAGTTCCAAGATGACTGCTAGGGTGTTTAATCATCTGATCACCAGACTAGGTCAGATCAGGCCCTCCCTCGACCACTGCCAGCAGTCTACAGAGGATATATCATTGTGGATTTCTGGGGACCTCTTGAGCACTTTGCCTATTCTTGTTCTCATGTGCTCTTCATTTATCGTGGTCTGTTATTCCTCATTCTCCCTTTCTGTTCTTGATCCAGCTGGGATCCCCTGCTCCCCTAAGCTTTCTTTCGCTCAAGTTATCTCTTGATATTAGAACAAGTTGACTGTTATTCTGTGAGTGACTGAATAATATCATACTTATTTCATAACTAAATAATGAAATTTTGGATCAGGCCATATGAGCCATGAATACAGGGCTATTTATGATAAATGCTATTTATAATTTTCATAAAGACTTTCCACTATTGGCATCTCACTCCACCAGTATTATTCTTCCCATTTTGTAGACAAGTGAACTAAGTCAGAGGCAGGCAATGCCATCTGGGTTTTTATAGTTAATCTGATAGAATTAAAGATTAAACTCAGATCAGCTTTTCTTCTTTCCATCAAGTGGAACTGATTGGTGTCTAATATTCTGAGAAGTTGAATGAGGAGTTTTCTTTGCCCTTTACCAGCCAACATTACTTATAACAGCTCCTGAGGTTACAGTATTCTCCTCAGTAAGTCAGGAGAAATAATGCTTCTTACTATTTGTGAGACCTGAACATGACTAAATCATGAGTATTTCTTAGAACAAGACTTGGCACATCATAAGTATCTAGTGGAAGCTGGCTGCCATATCATCTTGGGTTCTCATTGAAGAGTAATTTCAGACTAAATCTGGAAGCATGGCCCTCCTGTCCATTGTTGCTTTCTAAGAATGTCTGTCTGGAATTTGTGCACAAAGCATTATAGGCCAATGGTTTCCAAATTGTTTGTTATGTGCACAGTAGTGTTCTTGAATCAGTCAGATTTCAGAGAGCTGGATTAAGTCTTCTACCTGGAAGGAGGCTCACTGCTAGAGGAAGAACTACGACCCTAAGGGACTCAGCATCACTTAGTTCTATACTGTAGTAGGAAAGGTTTTCCTGGGGAACCCCTGACCTAGTCTCTGGAAAGGATCTCTCTCTCTCTCTCTCTCTCTCTCTCTCTCTCTCTCTCTCTCTCTCTCACACACACACACACACACACACACACACACACACATGCTGACTGACATTTCCTGGCAGTAGAGGGGGTTGAGATGAGCAGAGGAATGCTTATGATATTGATTTTCAAGTCATCCTTTTATTGAGCACCTCTTCTTTCAACTTCCAGGACTGTTGGTGCTAATAACTGTCAAATTTGGGGAATTTTGAGTTACAGATATGGTTTTCTCTGGCTTTCCCCAATGCAGGTTTAACATTCAAATTGCTTTAGTCTAAAAATCTAATCATTGCTTTTCTGTATTAATAATTTTGTTTCTATTATTTCCTTTACTATTATTGCCATTCTATGAATTTATATCTCTAAAAATTCCTTCCTGGTAGACTTTGGGGGGAGGGGAGTAAAATTTGCCACATATACTGAAATTAAATTTTACCAATGTACAGTGATGTGGGATGTTCTGTATGCTAAACAATTCTAAACAGAGCCAAAAACAGGTTCCTGCTTCAGGTCTCATGCAGACAGTGAGACACCACAACACGTGGGCTTGACCTGCAACATGGCAGATTTCCACCGCCATACACAGAGGTGTCTTCAAGCTGCTTTGTGGTGGATTTAGCCTTTGCTAGTGCAGACAAAAAAAGAGAGTTTTCTGGGCTACACACTGCTGGATGGAAGCAAAGACCCACCACTGCTTCCCAGAGATGGTGGGAGCATGGTTCCCAGAGCTGGCTGTAAATGTAGTTCCACTATGTTGGGAAGTTGAGATGGGCAGAGAATGCTGCAGTTAAACCAATAGATTGACAATAAAATAGATTCAGATGAAATAAACTCTAAACAGTTTACACTAGGTATAAAAATGTATGTAGGCTTGAAAGAGAGAGAAAAAGGAATATAGAAATAATATAGGAATAAAGAAATAGAAAGTTAAAATTTCTTTAAAGAGAAAGTAAAAGTAATATAAAAATAATCCACATAAAGATGGAAATCACACAGTCTGGGTTATAATGTCTTTGAGATTTTTAACTGCAGAGAGGTATTTGATTGTAAAAGCTACTGACTTAAATCAATATGTATATTTTAAAGGTATCTCAATTTCAAAATTTATGTCTGAGGATACATTGCTTTGGAAAAGAGGTTCTACTCTTGTTTCCACAGAAGATGAGAACCTGTGGATTGCTTCCAGGCAAATATGGTTTGATCAAAGAAGACCCCCCTGAAAGGTCTCTAATGACACCATGGCCTAGATCATCCAACATCCAAAACCAGATTCAAAGCAATTGGCTGAGACAATCCATCCTCACAGATGCTACAGCCAAAATTTAACTATAATTCTTAATTTTCTCAGGATCTCCATAAGATTACCAGTGCCTCCTATCAGCAGGAGGTAGTATGAGAAACTACACCAACATTCCAAAAAAATCAATTATGGATGTTTGTCTATGTTTAGATTGTTGGTTGTAAATTGTTATTGGTCATAGTCAATCTCTTTCTAAAAGAAGAAAGGATCATATGATATAAAAATATAGGATGTAGATATGATAGGAGGAAAGGGTAGATTATTGAACTACTTTTAAAGAACAACAACTTGTTTGAAGTGTTTTACAATGCTATGGATTTAGTTTATTGATACAAATTTAAAGTTAATTTTGTTATACTATATGTATATTTCCACTCTTGTTTAAAGTATTTGTACAACTCATTTGAAATTGTAATGCATAGTTGAGAAATACAGATTAATAATTAGTCTTCTATGATAGTCAAACTTATAGACATGTTAGATATACATAGATATATTTCAGATAAATAGGTAATCTTCAAACACTTCAAATACATACAGAATATGGCATTCAAAATGTTTTTAAAACTTATACTTTTCTGTACAATGAGACATGTCTGCTCCTGGCAGCACCAATTACTTCAAGGAAGATGGTGGGTACCAAAAACACTCCATATGGAGTTTATCTTCTTCTTCATGGAAAAAGTTAGCCATTTGGGCAAGAAACTGTTCTTTCCTGGACTGCTTAACAAACTGTCATATTAAACTGGACATGCAGGACCCATAAGAATGTGACCACTGAACTTTGCAAGGCAAGATGGTCTTTCAGGTTCCTGCTTCACAGAAAAACCTACCAGACATTCTACAGTACACAGAGAAAAGTGACTGAGAGACTCTAGGCTGGTAGGCTGAAGATAGATGCCCCAATACTACAGATGAACTTTGGGTGACTGTCCAGGCAGCCAGCTGTCTCTGTCATTCTAGATTTTTGGAAGTTGCTTACAATGCTCTTCCTGTTTACTTAGATAATGATGTGTCCTTCTGAGGTCTTTGATGTAGATGAAGACTAGATAGTTACAATTATGATTTTCCTTGGTTATGATAAAAGATAAAATAGATATAAAACCTTAAACTCACAAATATAGGATAGATAAAATATTTTCTTTAATTTTAAAAATACAAATAGACTAGATATTTTAACTCTAATTCTTGCTTGATAACTGTTTGTTATTTGTAATTTTACTATGTTAAAATTAAAACTTTCTGTTTTAATTAAACAGAAAAGGGGAGGTGCTGTGGGATGTTCTGTATGTTATGAATGTGTTGCTCTGATTGGTTGATAAATAAAATGCTGATTGGCCAGTAGCCAGGCAGGAAGTATAGGTGGGATAAACAGACAAGGAGAATTCTGGGAAGAGGAAAGCTGAGTCAGGAGACACCAGCCTACTGTCCAGGGAGCAGCATGGAATAGCACACCGGTAAAACCACAGAACACATGGCAACATACAGATTAACAGAAATGGGCTGAGTTTAAATGCAAGAGTTAGTCAGTGGCAGGTGTGAGCTAATGGCTGAGCCGTTTTAATTAATGTAAGCCTCTGTGTGTTTACTTTGGTCTGAGCAGCTGTGGATCAGGAGCAACACAGGAAAACTTTCAGCTACAGTATGGAAGCCAAATAGTCTCAATAGTCCCCAGTATTGGATTAGTTAATTAAGTTACAGAGCACCTATACAATGAAAAACTATGCAATCACAGAGACTTATACCAATGAATGATGATATGGGAATACATGAAAATGATAGTTGTAGTACTAATAGAAGTAACCTAAGTAATATCTCAGCCCTTTCTCCTCCTATAGATCTTATATTGATTCAATTTCACAAAAATATGCAAGAAAACTACTGTTATAATTAATCTTTATGTGAGACTTAGAATAATTTAAGTAGTTCCTTAAGAATAACCTATCTTTAACCCAGATTTGAGAACACTTTTACCTTGTATTTAGGTCTGTGCTGTTAGAAAAGCAGCTTACAGATCCAAGTTATAGCCTACCATTGTGGAAAGTCATTGTGTCAGGAGTTTGAAGTCACAGTACATCCACAATCAAGAAGCAGAGAGAAGCAAGTTCATATATGTATGCTCAGCTCACATTCCTCACTCTTACACAAGTCAGAATTCTCTACCTAGTGAATGGTGCTACCAACAGTGGGTGGATCTCCCTACTTTTACTAATGCAGTGAAGATAATCACCACACCCAGGCATTTCCACAGACCAATCCAATATAGGAAATTCTTCATTGCTGCTCCCTTCCTGGGTGATTCTAGTTTCTTTCAAGTTGGCGTTTGCAACTAACTACCTCAATTAACAATGCATACTGAACTTATAAGCACCAATGAGTTCTATTTATTTGCTGTGTCATGTTAAATGACAGAATGGGTGACAAGTATGTATCCAACCAACCGTGGCCTCTGGAGTTTCTCCATGAACAACATGATGTGTAGCAGCTAAGGCAGGTAAGAAATCTGACAGGGCTAAGAGTGTAGTTGGAGAGCTTCTCTCCAAGTGCCACCAAACCCCCATAGTCCCACAACTCACATATTAAATAATCATACAGACACTTATATTATTTAAACTGCTTGGCCTTTAGCTCAGGCCTACCATTGTCTAGCTCTTACTCTTATATTTAGCCCATTTCTATTAATCTATACTTTGCCACATGGCTCATGGCTTACCAGTACCTTACATCTTATCATGGTGGCAGCTGGCAGTATCCCTCTCCTCAGCCTTCCTGTTACCAGCATTCTCCTCTTCCTTGACCCACCTACCCTATCCTTCCTGCCTGGCTACTGGCCAACCAGTACTTTATTTATTTTAACCAATCAGAGCAACACATTTGACATACAGAACATCTCACAGCATAAGAGGCCTAGGGCAAAAGTGGGCAGGCTTGATTTCCTTTATGCTTCCCAGAAGCGACTTACTCTGTGTAAAGTAATGAATCTGCAACTCAGCAATCCTAACATCTGGGCTTCTGTCTAGGTTTTGGACCAGAATTTTATTGTAACAAACTTACATAATTTATTTTACTCTGTTCCTGAATTATGGGAAATTTCTGTTTATGTACACTGAGTGGCTCCCAAAGCAGGTCTGCTGCAATCTACTTTCATAGGTAATAAGCAAAGGTTTTAGTATGTGATTCAATTTCTGTATAAAAAGAGAAATGTAGCCAGGCGGTAGTGGCACAAACCTTTAATCCCAGCACTCGGGAGGCAGAGGCAGGCGGATCTCTGTGAGTCCTAGGCCAGCCTGGTCTCCAAAGCGAGTTCCAGAAAAGGCACAAAGCTCCACAGAGAAACCCTGCCTCAATAAAACAAAACAAAACAACAACAACAAAAAACAAACAGGAAAAAAAAAGAAATATATTTCTATAACCCACATGAAATCCCAAGGAATGTGTGATAGTGATAAAGTACTAGACACTGCTCACTGTTTCTAGTCCCATGGTGCCTGTGGTCTGTCATCCATAGACCTAATTTTCATAATGAAAAAATGCAATTCATATAAAATCAACACAAGAAGAAAATTCTTCCTTTTAAAAAGACTGCCCTAGCCATTTGTCCCAAATTGAGCACCTATATAGGCTACTGGTGGCAAATTCAAAACATTTCATTCAGAGAGTGAAGCGGTGGAGGTTTAAAAACCAAAAGCACTACTTTACCTCTTACCTGAAGGAAGAGAATTTCTCTTTGCCCAGATACTAACTGGGCTGCTTGGGGTGTTCTCTGGACCTCCAGGTGAGCCAGCATCAGTGTTATTCTCCTAATGGTCCATGCTTCTCTTAGCATGTCTGTCTTCTCTCTGACTTTCACTCTTCTCTCCCTTGAGAAACGTTCTGTTTCTTATTCTGGAATCCCAAGCATTACAATTTGGTATCACATTGTAAATTTCTTTGGCCTCATCATTTTTTTAAAAAATTCCCAGCATTCCTTGCATTTCCTTTTACATGCTTGTTCTGAGCAACAAATGTCAGGTCCTTTTACTATGTAGAATCCTGGGGAGGCAATTGTGATATAGCATGAGTAGGGGAAGGAAGGAAGTCGACCAGCATGAAGTTTTATACTTGGTATGGCAAAATAACTTCTAAGTTTTCAAAAAAATCAAGTTTCCTTTAGTACAAAAATCTCTCCTTTATTTACATAAGAGGCTCATCTGCCAGTTGTTAACATCATTTGAGGTTTTTTAATGATACAAGAACTATTTGCTAATGAGCCTTTGTTTTATTACAGAGCACTCTCTACCATTTATATGACCTTGGAATCTTACAGCCACTGAGTCTCTGTAATATTTTTCTTTCTTCTATGTTCTCAGACAGGAGTGGCTGTTGTGTGGAAGGATGACATTTTTGAGATATTATCCAAGGTTCCCCAGGCTCCTCTCCTGTTCATCCAGCAGCAGGCAGCAGTTCACAGAGGATGTAGGCTTTATTCCAGGAACACAAAAAGAAAATAAACAGCCAGTGCTTACCCTTTGAATCTCTAAAACTAAAATTTATAACTCACAGTTGACACACAATCTACAAAGTTAAGGGTATTGATATTCAAGATACATTTTCCTTTTTTTTTTTTTTTTTTTTGCCAAGTCCCAAAGGAAATCAGGCTTAACGTTTGTGAAATAAATAACTTATGGAAAGAGGATAGATGGAGTATTAGATCGCTGTATTGCAAAGACTGAACAGAATTTGCCTAGGCCAGGAAGAAGACTTGTCTTGAAGCAAAGCAACCAAGTAAGCATGTGATTGCAGCTCTGTCCTCATCAGACCAGTGTCTATAGCAAGGCACAGTGACTGAGCTTCCTGTCATTTGGAGGATTGAGGACAGAAAGGATTCCATGTGACAACCAGAAGAGCACAAGCATTGGCCTTTCAGAGGAGCTATGCAATCAATCCAATCACTGCTCTTCAGCATACTGGCTGAATAGCAGACCTAAAGAGAGGAGCTATGCTGGGTTCCCATTGAGACTGTATAGGAAGTCAGTCTTGCTTCTGTGCTTCACAACATAGTGACAAGGGAGGAATAAAATAAAGTGAGCTCAGGCGTGAGAATGCATGAGAGGCCCTCATGAATTTCTATTAGACTTTTAGTTAATATTGAAGTGCATGTTCCCGGGGGGAACTTGGAAATGGCAAGAGATCAACAGAGGATTCAAATCAGGATAAGACCCCAGGAAGCAACAGAAATATTGGGCACAAGGGCTAATTCCCAAATAGTAGGCACGATGATTTAAGTAGTAGCTGATGCAAGACAAAAACAAAGAATGCTTGATGACCCATTGCACTCACACACATCTTACCCATACACATGCATACCCAAGCATACACACATGCACATAGACATGCACACATCACATACATACACACATGCACATACACATGGACATGAACACGCAATTTGTAATATACATGCATACACCTAATACATACCTGCACAAACATACATACATACATACATGCATACATATATGCACAGAGACCACTTTTAGAATTTTAATGCTACTTGGTAAGGAAGTAGAGAAAGGTAAATCGTTATATTTTCTTGAGTCTGCAACTGAAATAACAGCAATAATTTGACTAAGTTTACTTGGACAAACTTCATCTACTTTGTTATTTTTGATGGGAAATATGGAATTATGACAAAGTAGTATATTTGGTTATAGAAACATGAAGCCCTATTTTTCAACCACTGTTACAGATGTTATGTTTGTGTGCATGTTTGCACATGCATATGCTAAAGTGCTCTGCCTTTGAAATTCTAATTAACCTAGCTCACAGGCTGTTTGTACCTTTCTCATGACTTTGAAAAGAATTGCAACAAGGAGCTGCTCTAACATAGCTGCTCTGCCCCACACCAAATCCAAGTGGCAGAGATTTTAGTTTGAATGGCTTGCCTATATATAAAGAAAAAAAAAGATAAAATCAAGGCCATTCTAGCTAAGCAAAGATGAGGTACCAGAACCCTCCCCAGACATCTGTTGAGTACCTTTATGAAATTGAAGTGTCCTTACAAAAAAAAGTTACTTTGAAGTTATTGTTCCCCTAATTATCATACTGAACATATTTCAGGAAATATATTAATCCACATGTAGAGGATATACATTTTAAATTTCCAAGTCCTAACTCAAAATGAATTGGAAAATTTTTACATTAAGGTCTCTAATTATGTCCCTTGGCCCTTTCACGCTCTCCAACTCTTTGTTATTCTGAATTTAAAGAGGAGACTGAGAGCAAATAACCAAATGTTTTGCTCTGGCACATGGACACTGCATGATCAGATGTCCAAAGAGCAACTTGCTTTGTTTTATTCATTCATCCATTCGCTCATTCATTCATTCATTTACCAAATATTTATTATATATCTAGCACTGGTTTGGCCTTTGTGGACATAGTCTACCTGCCTTCTACAGACTATTAAAACTTTTCAAACATATATTTTAGTTAGAGTAGACCCAAACATGACTGACAAAGTAAAAGCTAATGAAGTGATTCCTAATGATATTCTGCTATTTTCATAGACAGGTGCCTAGCCCAATACTTGTCAGACAGGCTTCTTTAAGCAGATGACAGGCACAGATTCAAAAACCCACAGCCAAACATTAGGTGGAGCTCTGGAAAACACAAAGAAGAGGGGGAGGAAGAATTGTAGGGGCCAGAGGGGTCAAGGGCATCAGGAGAACACAGTCCACAGAATCAACTAAACAGGGCTCATGGGGCTCACAGAGACCTAAGCAGCAACTGTAGAGCCTGGATAGGTATACACTAGGTCCTCTGCATACATGCTGTGATTGTTTAGCTTGGTGTTCTTGTGGGACTCCTAAAAGTGGGAGTGGGGATGTCTCTGACTCTTATGCCTGCTTGTGGGACCCATTTCCTCCTTCTGAGTTGCCTCATCCAGCCTTGATATGAGGATTTATGCCCAGTCTTATTGCATCTTGCTATACTGTGTTTGGTTGACATCCCTGAGAAGCCTGCTCTTTTCTGAAAAGAAACAGGAGCAATGGATCAAATGCCTTCTTCCTATCCTCTCAAAATGAGGCCCTCTTTTTCCTTGATTACATTTCTTTTATTATGCATATATATGTATGTGTACACACAATATGCTGAGTCTGATTTTGTTGTTTGTGTCTAAGTGATTTCAGAGCTGACTACTTTATATTGGACAACTAAGTAGGGGGCTCAACCCTGGAAAAGGCTAATTTTCTCTCTCTTCTCTTTGTCAGCAGTTGTTAGTTGCCTGTAGTTCTTTGTCTAGAAGTTTGACACCTTGAGATTATTCCTCCTTGTGTGTTAGAATGGCTATTGATACTGTCATTATTCAGGTCTTGTTTATGGAGCCATTTCCAGTCTCATAGCAAACTTCCTGGTGTTCTGGCTCTTTCTGCTTCCTCTTCCATTTTTCCTGAGCCATAGATGCTGGAGCTGTGGTGTAGATATATCTGTTGGGCCTAAGCTCCCCATGATCTGTTGATCTGTGCTTTGTATCCAGTTGTGGTTTTCTGTGATGTCTTTATTTGCTGTAAAGAGAAGCCTCTTTGATGAGGAGTGAGAACTATACTTACCTGTGAGTGAAAGAGTAAGTTCTGAAATGTAGTTAGGAATTATGCTGGAAGTGGCAGTGGTAGTTTCTCTTCTAAAATCCATGACCTCAACTACCCCCAGGTGGTTGGTAGTTTTCTAATACCAGGATTTTTTTCTCTCCAATAAAGTGGGCCTTAAGTTCAATTAGATAGCTTTTGGTAACCACCAACATGTGAGTGACACTACTACACCTTTTGGGATATTTTGCCATGCTTGTTATTGTTGTGGTTAGTTCATAGTTGCCATGGTTTGATAGGACTATTGATTGTTCTCTCTTGGCAGCTTGCATAGTACTTTCTGGTACTATGGAACCCTCAGAAAGGAGGCTTTCAGATTAGATCCAGCTCAAATCTTCCTGAAGTGTGTGTGTGTGTGTGTGTGTGTGTGTGTGTGTGTGTGTGTGTGTAGCTTAAACAGAGTTATGCCACTTGGGCTGACAATACTCCCCACAAGAGGCATAGATTATTTAACAAAACCCTGGTATCAGGCATAAAAAATCTGTTTGAGTTCTTGGTCAGGGTATTTCAAATGACTGACTGTTAAATATTAAAATATATATTATATATTGCTCTATTTATATAATGAATTTTAGTAATTTTCACCCTCCCATTCCTCTGTCATTGCCCCTCTTCCACTGAAGCTCTTCTTTTCAACAAGTCCCCCCACACTGTCATGTCTTCTTTTTGTATGTAATCCACTGAATTTTATTAGAGTTTCTTATCAGAACATGAATGGGAGATTATTTACTGGAACAAAGGCAACTTACCAGAAGCTACACCACTGAAGAAAATGACATCCTTCCTCCAACAACTGTTAATTACCAGAAGTCTTGTGCAGCAGGGAGTTGGGAGGCTTCATAAGCTCCTCTTCCACCTATGATTTTAAAAAGCACAATCTTGTGTAAGCCCTATGCAGATAACCATAGCTGCAATGAAAGCCTGAGTGCAATAGCCATATCATATCCAGAAGCCACTTTTTTTACTGCACTTTTCCCCATCCTCTTGGTCTTACCTTCTTTCTACATTATCTTCTGCAATGTTCCCCAGGCTTTGGAGAGGATAATATAGCTGTTACTTTTAGAATTTAGCACTCTACCACCACTTATGTTGGGCATTTTTGTCAGTTATGGATTCGAACATTAACTGCCACTTTCTACAGTAAGAAGCTTTCCTGGGGGCAGCACTGATTTATGGGTACAAACATGAGTATTTAGAAGGTAGTTTGACAGCATGACATTTAGTAAAACATGAGTAGTGAATTCCATGATAGGTCTCGAGGCACAGGCTTTTGTATAAGTTTACAGAACCAGGCATGACTCACCTCTTGTGGAGCAAGCCTGAAACTCAGAATCAGCCAGTCACTCTCACGCTCTGACAGTTCTGCTCCCTTCTGCCTGTTTGTGTCAGTACAGTGCTTAAACTCTTGAAGCTCTCGGTGGATTCAGTCTCTTTCTAGAATGGAACTCTTGGTGAAGATATTCCTTTTGTGGAATGGAAATGCTGGAATTCAGCATCTAAAACTTCCCTAGATTGTTCATATTCACACAAGGAAGAAGTTTGCTTTTATATGTAGGCCACAAGACAACATACTAAAAAAAAAAAAAAAAATGCAGAGAAGCAGGGATCTTGAGAGACTTTTTGTTTATCCTCTACTTGGATCACGTGCAATTTAAAAATAAAGCCATTCCTTTACCAAGAAAAATGATATCTTTAATTTGAATCAAATTATACATAGTTATATCAATTACTACCCCAGGCTTGTAAGGAAAAGCAGTAGTTCTCTCCTCCCCATGGACCCTGTTTCTAGTTCCTTCAGATCATCTTTCTACTTTTTTAGCTGGCAGAGTGTCATCTCTCTATCTCTAAATTATATTATTGTTCTTGTTTTAGCCATTATGTAACCTAAAGGCACTTACATGTTTTAAGCCCTACCATACCCTGTCTGTTTTCCATGTTTATGTTGTAGCTCATTTTTGGATACATATTAACAATTTGCATGATTCAGTATTATTTCATACTCATATTTTAATCTCTAAGTCTCAGTTATATAATATTAATAATAACTCCATAAATAATGAGTCAGAATAAGTTGAATGAATATTCATGTAAAGAAATTTCTCTTTGGGTGGTATAGACAGGTGGTAGAGTACTGACCTAGTAGTATGTGTGAGACTCTGGGTTCAGTTTTCAGTATTGGAAAAGCTTCTTCACTATTCCTACACCATCTTCACATAATGGCACCCCACACATTCACCAAAACCTGACCTTTGTCCTCTCATCTGATTCTTCCAATCTTTCCCAGCAGCACCCAGATAAACCTATTGCTTGAGAACATGCTTAAAGCCTGGATGAACTCTATGTAATTACAAATTGCAACTCCCTGGAAAGCAGCAGACTGTTTTACATACTTTTGTGCATCACCAACCACCTCCACACTGCTTTTAACAATGTAACTTTATCCTTACCACTGTTAAGTTCTTGGTAAATGAAGAAGTGGAACAAGTGAGGCACTTTGTACTTGAAGAATATTCTGTTTTAAAAGTTCAAAGCAGATAAGGAATCAAACTTATCCTACCCTAAAGAAAAAAACATTGGTTCACTTTTAAGGAAGATTTCATACAGAAAAATAAGATGCCTTCAGGTTACAATTAATATAAGATCCTCAAATTTGTTTTTCCAAGTTTTAAATATAGCATAAATAGCTAATCAAAAATGTCAGTTAAAGGCTTGGATGCAGCTGAGTGCCAGTGTGCTTATCTACATGTCTGAAGCCCTAGACCTTGAAAATAGTCCAATTGAGTACTTGTTTGTCTATTAATTTTCACTATTATATGTGTATGTGAATCCAATTTTAATCCTACTGTTATCAACATGAGCAGAGTTATTAATTTTATTTAAGGAAATATGTAAATAGTAAGATAATTCTTCTATAAGATTACTTCCCATATTAATTTTATTTTGCCTATATGCCTAGTGACTGGTGTGTGGTGACATTTAATACAATACCTGTAGAGAAAAATATAAATAAAGTAAGATGTAGCAGGCTTTCTCAAACTGTCAGCCCCCAAATTATGACACAGAGACTTATTATTAGTTGTGAATGCTTGGCCTTATCTTATGCTTGTCCTGCTAGCTGTTATAACTTAATTTAATCTGTTTCTTTTTATCTATGTTTTGCCTCAGAGCTTTTTACCTTTCTTTCATTCTGTATGTCCCACTTTTCCTGCTTCTTTGTGTCTGGCTGATTGGTGGCTGCCTGGTTGGTTGGCCCTGGGCATCTCCCTTCCTTTCTACCATTCCTTTCTCTTCTCCTCTCATGTTCTCTTCAGCCTAGGTTTTCCCTCCTTTTTATTCTCTTTGCCTACCAGCCCCACCTATTCCCCCTCTGCCTAGCTATTGGCCATTCAGCTTTTTATTAGACCAATCAGTTGCCTTAGACAGATGAAGCAACACATCTTAACATTGTTAAACAAATGCAGCATAAAGAAATGTAACACATCTTTACATAGTTAAAATAATATTCCACAACATAAACAAATGTAATACATCTTTACATCATTAAAGTAATATTCTACAACAGCAAGGTACATTTTAAGAGAATAAAATTTTTTGCAAAATGAAAAGTGTTACAATACAAAATTTAAAATGTCAGTTGTGGGCATATCACAGTAACTGTCAGGTAGCCACAGGAGGTGTTCCTAAGCATAGTGAGGGGCTGGGTTTATTCTCAATGGCCATGTTCAGCTGAACCTGCATATGGTAATTCTTTCAAAGTATGTATGACTAGTATTGCTAGTATTTTCACTGACTCTTTCAAGTCACTAGACTTAACTAATTGTTTTTGTGCATTGATCTGAACAAGCAAAATGCTTAAACACTGTATGTCTTTCCTCACATTAGAGCCACTCAAGCTGTTACAATACAAAAATATGATTTAGAAAATTGTCCAGATGACTTCAGGAACAAAGAACTAAGCAAATAAAAAGGTGCCATGCTGGGGTTGGATAGCACTAAGCAGCAAAGATTTTAATCTGGGTCATTTTGATAATTTCCTTGAAATTTCTCTCTAATACACATTCATAGAAATAATTTGGGGCTTTGTTTAATTTACCAAATATGTTTTGTTTTCCCAATTGTAATATGAGACAAGGCCTTGGGGCTAATGCAGCCAACCATCTGTATGTTTCCCTCAAAAGTTGAGGCACACATACCATTTATGTTATTTTATTAATCCTGATAATATTCATATGAGAGAGGCATTATCAGATCCATATAAGAGACAAGGAAACCGAAGTCAGTGAGGTTAAAATCCTTTCATGAGATCTGAAATGAGTAAAGTCCTCAGACTAGATTGGAATCTAATTCCAGAGTGAATGGCCTTTTAAAAAGATGTATTGGTACTATCAATTGTCTCAGCAGAATGATTGTATATTCTCAGTCAGTCATTGCAAATGTTACAGCTATGAAGGAAAAGGTATCCTGACTTGTTGGGAAGTCAAGCTATACCTGCAAGTGTTACAACTCCATATCCTGGATACCTACAGCTCTGGAGGAAAAGGTATATACTTATCAGCAAGTCTTGCTATACCTACAGCTGTGAAGGGAAGGTATCCTGAATACCTACAGCTGTGAGGAGAGAGGTATCCTGACTTGTCAGGAAGTCAGGCTTACCTGAAGCTGGGGTTTGGTGGTCTGTGGTCTCTCTCCCTGCAGGATGTGGCAATCCTACTCCTAGCAGCAGGAGTTTCCCAGTAGAGGTGTCCCTTTCTTCTCAGCTGTTAATTCTTCCACTAAAGGGGAACCCCTGCTGAAATGCAGCAACCTTGCTCAGGCTCTGGCAAAGAGTTATTTCTCCTCCACTCAAGGGAGTTTCCCAGCAGAGGTGTCCATGTCTTCTGCTGCTCTGCCCTCCCAAGGAGCTTCCCAACAGAGATTCTGATCCATGCTGCTGAAAGAAGATCTTCACCCAAAACTCTTTCAAGAGATTTATTTGGAAAGGAGGAATCCAGGAGAGTGGCTATCTCTGCCAGGATGGAGAAGGACAGCTGCCAACTGACCAGGTACAGAGCTTACATAGGGCTTCTTAAGGGGTGGAGTTTTTCAGGAAGAAGATTTTCAGGGAGGGAATTGGTCAGATTTTGATCCCGTTGAGTTTGGACATACTCATATTGGGTAGACTTCATGCTCAAGGATTGGTTGGTTTTTCTGCTCAGGGATTGGTTGGTTTTGTGTTCAGTTGGTCAGGGGCAGAGTTAGCTCTGGTTTCAGGGCCAAGGTGTATTTCTTTCACTGGCTCTGGTTACAGGGCCAAAGGTGTGTTTCCTTCACTGGCTCCGGTTTCAGGGTCAGGGTGTGTTTCATTGGTTCTGGTTTCAGGGCCAAAGTATTTCTTTCACTGGTTCTGGTTTCAGGGCCAAAGTATTTCTTTCACTGGTTCTAGTTTCAGGGCCAGGGTGGATTTCTTTGGCTGGCTCTGGTTTGAGGGCCAGGGTAGGTTTCTTTGGCTGACCCTTTTACCCTACAAACATATTCCTGTGCCATAATCCTTATCATTAAAATAATCAATTTGTGAATATTATCTTGATCAGGGATTGTTTTCCTTTCCAAATTATTGTTTTTCCCAAGTATTCTGCAGATAACATTTGAAATTATTTTAGGTGGTTCATTGACCCTAAATGAATACCTAACAAGAGAAGTGTAGTGGCTTTTGTATCCTTTTAATGACCATTGGTGAAAATGGCTGGAACTAGGACACTTTTAAAACTGCTGCTAATCTGGCCAATAAAACAAAGCAGGTATTTGGCTCAAAACCATTTTGAAAAGCAACAAAAGCTTTATTGGTTTCCTTTATTTATGACAAATGATGCTAATTTTTCACTTGTGGTAGTGATATAAATGTTATTTCTGAATTGATTTAGGATAAAATAAAGTCAATTAAAATAAATAAAAATTTAAAAAGTAATAAAGCCAAATGACAATGATACATAGTGAATAATAGTATAAATTGTAGCTAGAAAGTCAAGCCTGAAGTTGAATGACTTGAAATACCACCACCAAGGAGCAGGCGTGTTTTGAGCAGCCTACCCTGTACCTCTCTTGCACAATGATAAAGCTCAGATCATTTGCAAGTAAAGAAAATTCTGTCATCTATGAAGAGTAAACAGATGTGAAAAATTGTATTTTACAGAAGAGAAATTGTGAACTAAGAATTACTCATATAAGCCTCACTTTCAGTAATTAGATGCTATCACAAACAACAGAGTTACCAATAAGTGATTTCCATCCTAGGCAAACTATAAATAACCTTTGGAAACAAAGCCAAGTTGTTTATAACCAGAAAAGGATAATAAATGTCAGCATTATGGTTCTAGTAATTAAGAGTCTCATTTGAGGAAATTAAACCAGGATAAGCATGTAATACATTTGTGATATCGCAATATCTGAGGAGGGTCTCTTATTACAACCTTTCCCCTTATAGTGCAGACAGACAGCTAAGGGATCTATCTTGTCTAACACTGTCTGAGAATCCACATTACACACTACACAAATGTACCAGGTTCAAAGCTTGGTGATCTCATCACATTATCCACCTCTCCACACTTTCACATGCTGACACTCCAAAGATGGGCAGAGTTTTGTCTGTGGTGGACACATGTGATATGGAGCTCTTTTCTCTTTTGTTGACTGTAGTGGGCAGCAATTTTACCATTGCCAAAGCCTCAATGGGGTTTGGAACTTCCAGGCCAAGGCTGGAATGGCTACCCACTACATTGACTAAATTAATGAAGCCCACTGTCCAAGCTCCTGAAACCGCTTCTATAAAATCATGACATAAAGAAATCCTTCCATGGTGGTTTTACCCTCGTTTGACTTCTAAAACAGTTTCTATTCTATACTATGACTCAGCAGCACCTCCATGCATCTGGGTTATCACTATAAAAATGCACAGAGCAAGTGGGACTGTTGACCCCACAGATACCAGCAGAACCGTGAAAGTCATGAAATGTTTCCACTGTACCAAAGTTTCCAAACCCTTCCTGTTACTTTTGATATTTTCCTTTTCCTAACCTAATTTTGGAATTTTCTTTCTTTCTTTCTTTCTTTTTTTTTTTTTGCCAGAGCTGAGGACCAAACCCAGGGGCCCTCTACCACTGAGCTAAATCCCCAGCCCCAGAAACTTATTTTTTAAAATTAGGTGCTCTAGAGGGGTAGAGGAGAACTCTTCTGTGAAGGCGCTCATGTGTCTGAGCTTAATCCATGGCTTTGTCAGGCCCATTTAGGTATGAAGAACTATTTTCTTCATATCAGAGCCAGTCACTTGTAGCTCCTCTTTTATAACCTCTGAATAAGGGAGGTGCTGAAGTAGTAGTGTCTACACCCCAATGTTCCTCTAAAATACATTCACCCTTTAGTTTGTGTTCACTCCTCTGCCTGGTTACTTCCTAACATGATGACTATTTCTCTGAAATATTTGATTTCTCACACATCTGAGTGGTGGTAGAGTTTATGGTCCAATCTCCACCCATTCTGCTAACACATTTCATTTTGGCATGGTAAACTTGCTTGAGTTCTTGACTCCTATTGAAATAAAACTCTACCTCCACCAAGAAGGTGACATTACTTGCCTCTAATTAATTCAGTTTAACATGGAAGCATTTCTAATCTTTTCATGATGCTAAGTTTTGATGATTGTGATGGAACTCTCACATGCCATATGGGCTTCACACAGCACTGCAAAGAACACAGGAGCAATTCAGATGACACTCAATGTCCTGCACAGTTTGCCTCTTGCCTTCCTGCCTTCTAATTTTGTCTCACACTCTGCCCCAACTTGGAATCCCACAGCACATTTAGCCTCATTTCACTAGTGTTTCTGTATGCTTGTCTTACTGTTTCCTCCAGCTTTCTTCTTGTGTGCTTCTCATCAAGCTTAAATATCATCTCAACAATGCTTCTTTGGATCAAATTATTCAGCTTCCACTTCCCCTGAATGTGAGCCTCTTGTTACATATTTCATTCTTCATGGCATTGGCCATTAACATATTTATGTTAGTTTGTTCCTATTTCTCTTGTCTTTTTTTAGACTTGAAGATTTCTGCTGGCAAACCTCTAGGTCTAGTTAGAGGCCATTGCACTTGCAGTGTGTAATGCAGCAGGACATCAGTACATACTAGTGAAATACAAGGAGAAATTATAACACTGAGTTCCCCAGCTGGGAAGAGACAGGTCAGAAAAAGAGCAGGCTGTCACTCTGGAGATGCAGTTGATAACAATTCCCTGATGCCCCCAGGTCCAAAATGGAAAACATAAACGAGGAAAGAGAACTGAATATGACAGAGAAGAACTTTCCTTCATTTTTGGCATTTGGAGAACAAGAAATAATGAAGAACCTGGTGACCTAGAGGAGGGACAATGTAGACTCCAAAGACACTTGGGTGGGACTCAGAGGCAAAACCCCCAAATTTTATATTAGTTGCTAATTTAAATAAAAGTTTTTGTAAGACCCATGACTTTAAAAGTTAAACATACCTGACTGTGTTTTTGTGACTAGTACTTCTATGATGTATTTTGTCCTCTGTATAGGTTTCCCAGATCCAAAATCTCTTAAAGTGATAATGATATTTAACAACTTCCAGCACCTCCATTTGGCTTAATTTCCTCAAGAAAGTCTAGACCATTGTCTTGAGGTTTATCTTCCCAATTCATTATGGTTACAAGCTCTCTTTTTAATGTACTAGATTATTTTATTCATCAATTTACTCAAGAAGTTGTAATATGTACCCTATGCCAAGTACGGATGACAAATTTATAAGTAATATGGAGATATTCCTTAATTATTGAGCTTTTGTCCCATGAGGGATTTAGATGGGTGTCAGGAAGATATCCTAGAGTATGTTAATGTTCTTCATTTGACCTTCTCCAGCATTCCTCACACCAAATTAATCCTCACAGGTGATGGATGCTAACTTACTTCTCACAAATTTCTTCATTCCTGTTTGTTCTCTGATTAAGGTTGCTCTAGCCTGTGTCAACATTAATTTTATTTGAAGAATTAAAACAACATTAATCAGTATCTTTTTGTTTGTGCCTTGGCCACCTACTGTCATCTGTCCTCAATACAGCAGCCAATATGATCCTTTTTAGCAATGTGTCAAATCATGTCAATTCCCTACTCAAAACTCTCTAATAAACTTCCATGTTTCTCAGTGATGTTTTATCATTTCCTACAGTTGCAACTCACCCTTTGCATTGCTCCAGCTGCTGTGGTCTCTTTCAATATACCACAAACTCCAAGGCTTTGTTCTGGGTCTTCTCTTCACTTAGCACAATCTTCTTCCAGATATGCACATGCTTTGCTCCCTGGCTCCCTTCATGTATCTGCTCTGCTATCACTCTACCAACAAAGCCTGACCTTTGTACTTCAAAGGAGGTAGCATCCTGTTCCCCACCCATGGTGCTTTGCCCCTTGTTCTATTTTATGTTCTCCATCCTACTTGATACTTTATTCCACACTACTTAACTTTTTATTCACTGATTGTCTATAACCCCTTACTTGATTTAATTACCAAGGTAATTCAGTGCTTACTTTATTTTTTTTTTTTATTCTCAGCATCCACCCAGAACCAGATTAAATACTGTAACATTATCTGTGATAAAATAGTGAAGTGGAGTGAGTGAGTGTGTGTGTGTGTGTGTGTGTGTGTGTGTGTGTGTGTGTGTTAAGGCTTAGAGATGAGTACACTTAGTGCATGATGGTTTCATGGATAAGAAGCATAGCTGAACCATCCCTATATAGATACATCAAAATTAGTGAAATGGGACCAAAAAATAATCCAATAACAAGAGTTTGGAACTATGGAAAAGTAGGGCATTCATTCAAAAACATACATAGAAATATTAGAGTAATAACAGATTGATTTTTCAGAGGAAACTGGAATTTGAAAGATTCCAAGCAATATACAACTCACTTCCAACCTCTGACATCTACCTAAAGTACAGACTTCTATCCTGCTCTAAGAGAACACCTAACTTAGTTTGATGTTTGACCTTCTATTAATCTTTTTGTCCAAATCCTTTGACTTATCTGTTGTTCTTAAACTTAATTTGAACACTTCCTTCGCAAGTAAATCCTTTTCAACCTTCCACTGTCCTTTACCCTTACGATGTAAATCATTTTTAAAGGACTAAATGGTCTTTTGTCTCCCTGACCTCACTAAAGATTGTCACCATTCCCTACTTGGTAGCCACTAAGGTGAGCAGCCACATTTTTTCTGTGTCATACCACTTGTATTTTGGTTTGAAACTGGTGCATCTCATCCTTTTTATGTTCCTTATTTTTGTTGTGTCAGATTTATGGATGATAATAAAATGAAATTATCATGATTGAAAACTGTCAAAAATCAATCTTTCTGCTTTCCATTTCTATTGTTAAGGACTTGGCCAGTCTGTTGTCATCCAGAGCAGGTCTCAGAAAACTTTGAAACAAGGGACAAATATGCCAATCAACCTGTTTTTGCAATCTGGGAGCTAAGAATAGTTATCATATTCCCAAGTAGTTAAAAATATTGAAAATATAATATTCTGTAGGATAAGAAAAATCTTATAAATGAATATTTCTGTGTCCAAATTGAATTTCATTGGAATGTAGTCACACTAGTTTGTCTATGCATTGTCTCTCACTGCTTTTGTCACACACTGCAAGATTTGGGTTACTGCAAATGACACCTGAATGAGTCACAAAGCCTAAAGCATTTCCTATCTGTCCCTTTATAAAAACTTTAATCTAGAGAAATGATCAACAAACTTAGGGGTTTCATGACTGAGTGAAATTTAAGGATGTAAGAGAAAAGTAAATTCATCATTGCCAAAGTTTTCTTTATAGTAAATATATTTATTAGTTCTTTGAGAATTTAATATAATTTATTTTGAACATGTTCATCTCCAACTCCTCCCCTTAATTCCTCCTAGGTCCTTCTCATCTGTGAGTTCATGAGTGCAGCATTCTTACCAGGTCCGGAAGATTCTGCTTTTCTCTGGTAATTCTCAAACTCTAGCTACTAGAACCTTTCCTCCCCCTTCTTCTGTGACGGCATCTGATCTTTGGAGAAGAGGAGTGATACATACAGGTTTTCATTTGTGGCTGAGCACCCTGCAGTCACTTATTGTCTTCACTTTGACAGTGAGTTTCTGCACTACCTACCATGTACTACACAAAGAAACTTCTCTGATGATGCACTAATCTATGGGGAGAGATACAAATTTAGTGGGCAGTTTGTCACTGTATCCCTTTAGCAAAATAGTGGTAACTAGTTCAAGCCTAGGGCCTGTAGGCTCCCCAACCATGAGTTCTTGACCAGATTTACAGTGCCAAGTATGTGTTTCCTTTTGTAGAGTGAGACTGAAATCCAATAAAAAAAAAAAAATCAGGTACACTATTCTTGCCACTATTGAGCTAAGGGGCATGTCTTGTCACACCAGTCATTGTTGTAGTTCATAGCATTCAGGGCTGAGTAAGACTATTAATGATTTTTTTTTATCTTCCAGCAACCTGCCTAGCATTTTTCAGTACTATAATAGCTAGCCTGCAAGGAGGATGTTTCCTGCTCAGTGCCAACTTGTCCAGCATTTGAGTTTTTATTCTTTGATAAATGTTAAAATATTTTATTAGAGATTGAACATCTTTCATGTTCTTTTTTATTAAAGTATTTTTCAATCATTATATTTTTGATCATGTTCCTTCTTCCCCCTAACTACTTGCTGATCCCCTGACCTCCCTACTCACCCAACTCTATGTTGTCTTTTTCTCAAAGACACAATAACAAAATAACAACAAAACAAACAACAACAAATACAACCTGAAAATATGATATCAAAACAAACAAGCAAAAGACCAAGTAGACAAAAATACGCCAAAATGAAACAAAAAGTTCACACACACACACACACACACACACACACACACACACACACACACGAACTCTCCCTCTATCTCTATTTTTCTCTTTCCAAACAAAAAACCATGGAATTCATTTTGTGTTGGCCAATTACTGCTGGACATGGGGGCCTGCCCTCAAGTATAGTTGATATAACCAGTGACACTCCATTGAAAAAATGGGAGATTTTAATACTTAACAGTTTTAATAGCTGCATTTTGACATGTTTTAATGGCAAAATATGGGATCTAAGAACAGTCAATAAGGAATGAGAAGAGTTGTTTGAAGATGTGAAGAAACTAGAGACTGAGAGAAGAGTCATAGGAATATGACTTAAAAAGAAAGAAGTCTGAAGTTCAAAGCCTTACATGAAACTTTCCTGTGAGTGTAGTGTCCTCATAAATATATGGTGTTACCAGGATTTTGATGGGCAACCAAAAAGAATGGTAATGATTCAGGGACTTGGGGATAACTCTGACCAACAACTAAAGGGATTCCCACACTTGTCACTATGCTTTTTATTTAGCAACCTATGGTTTCTGAGAGGGGCATAATCTGCTAGTTAAACTCACATCTATGTCTATGTGTACCTACATGTATGAAGCTTATAAAACATGTTTCCATATGAAGTTTTCAAATATCCTTAGAGTTAGTTAATTCCTTCCCAGATCTCCTCCTCTGCCTTACCCTCCTATCCTTCTCCATACTTAACCCTACTTCACCATTATCCTCCTTTTCAGGTAATATAAAGGAGAAAACTTAGGGTTTTTTTTTTTTTTTAACCAAGTAAACATGCTATGCACAACTTGCTGTGTGTTTCAGAATGAGGACTTGCTGATAAATGGCTTGAGTTGAGGGTCTGGTCTTCTTTATGTAAGGGAAGTATATATATGTAGTTGGAGTTTTCCTGCCTGGCCCAGTCAGGACAAATCTCTCTTACCCGCCAGTCCCACAGTCGCTCAGACCCAACCAAGAAAGCACACAAAAACTTATATTGCTTACAAACTGTATGGCCGTGGTAGGCTACTTGTTATCTACCTTTTCTATTTTAGATTAACCCATTTCTGTTAGTCTGTACTTTGCCACATGGCTTGTGGCTTACCGGTGTCTTTACATGTTGCTTTTCATGGCGGCGGTAGGTGGTGTCTCTCTCCAGTCTTCTACTTCCCAGAACTCTCTACTCTCTTGTCCCGCCTATACTTCCTGCCTGGCCACTGACCAATCAGAACTTTATTTACTCAGAGAGATATCCACAGCATATATATATATATATATATATATAAAATAAAATTTTTCACACAGTATATTCTGTATATATAATAAATATTTCATATAGTATATTCTGACCATGGTTTCCTCTCCCCTAGATCCTCCCACCTCCTCACCCACTCAAGTCCAGAGCTTTTCCTTTCTCTCTTTCTCTAGAAAACAAACAGGCAAACAAACAAAAACCCTAAAAGAAACTATAATAAAAACTTAACAAAAGTTAGAAAAAGCTCAAGGAACAGATATATACAGACACACTCACACCATAAAAATAAAATTAGAAGCTATAATATACGAGTAAAAGTGCAATAAGGAAAAAAAAAAGTCCCAACAAAGTCATGTGAAATAAAAAAATTCTACAAAAATACCATTCAATTTATTGGGTGTTGGTCATCTTCTCCTGGGTATAAACTCTTAATGACGTCGTGAGAACATTTAAAATTAACCCTGCTGGATATTATGCTAATAGTTAGACAAGTTTCAATCTAGGCTACCCTGTTTTCTCATAGTATCTTCTCTCACACACTCAGATCTCACCCTCATATGATTGCTGTAGTATGGAACTATATACCACATTTTAGTAGTCAGCATATATTGTTTTTTATTTAGACATTCCAAATGGCAATTTCATTTTACTATCCTTGAACATGTTTGAAGATGAAGAGAATCTGTCTTTTTGTTCCCACCTCTTAGTTTGTGATGATGCTAAGAATATGTCCAATGCTCCTGTGTTGTACAACATCCTTAACTGAGGACTACCCCAGCACTGTATGCTGTCCCTTCTGGTTTTCTTTCCTTTCTTTTTTTTTTTTTTCCAGAGCTGAGGAGGGAACCCAAGGCCTTGCGCTTGCTAGGCAAACGCTCTACCACTGAGCTAAATGCCCAACTCCTCCCTTCTGTTTTTCTATGTAAAACACTGACATTGAGAAATAAACAAGGTTGTCATCAGTCTTTTCTACTTACATGTATTGTTGCTTTCTAGAGCTGACTAGTGTAGTTCAGCCTGACAGTACAAACAAGACAGGATGTCTCTTCACTGTTAAGATTACACTTCCTTCTATGTAATTCATTCCTCCTAGAGTTGCACAATGTAATGCACATTAAAATTCAGGAATACTTCACATACTGTGTGGCATCCAGTCAAGCAGTATCTCTATCAAATTTAAATTCTGGGCTTGAAAAGCCCATGATTCTTCAGGGATAACAAGAAGAGGAAATCTAATTCAGAGTTAGAATTTATAATTTGCTGGTTTAGGAAAAATGGGTAATGGTGAATCTAAAATATGTAAGTTAATTACAAGACTCAGCCTTTAGGTTTAAATTCACCCTAGGCTCAGATAGCCCTCAGAAGCACTGTGGAGTGTTTTTCCTCCCTTTCTGCTGGAGATCACTCTTCAGGGTCATTAAGAAATAATTCAGAGTAGCCACACATGTAGGCAATCAGACTCAATATAGGAAACACCTGCTTTTACTTCAGTTCTGGCCTGCTTACTAATAGGGCATATTTGTCTTGGGACATTGTGTTTGCTTGTGTAATTGTGCATAGCACATTTTCAGATTTTACCACAGATGGCTCCAGAAAGCAGTTTTAAGTGAGAGTGCCCTGGGAAGTGAGATGCAAACAGCCTCCCCTGTGTTCTGTTCAAACAGACATTAAGCAGTATGAGGCCTTGCCCTCTCTGCCCACACCATGCAGTGCAAACAGGAAGCAGCATCAGAGCAGCCCTTCACTCTAGGCTTAGCACCCAGGCTCTTTTGTTTGGCTAACAATTCCAGACCCAACCAGGCGAAAGGAGTGGGAAATGCACAGGTCAATAACCAGAAGATGAGAGGGCTAATAAGTACCTGATGCCAAAGAACAAGAGGCTCTGATGTGGGGGAGGACACATGTCCAACACCAGAGTTTAATGGTGTGCATGTTAGGTACTGTTTAACATGTTTTCATGGAATAACCAAGACACAGGATCTAAAAACAGTCAATAAGGAATCAGAAGAGTTACTTGAAAATGTAGAGAAGATGGAGACAGGAGAATTCTAAGAATATTATTAGAAAAGAAAGAAACCTTAAGTCCAAAGCCTTGCCTTAGTTAGAATTGGAAGTGGCATTCAACAGTTCTGTTTGTCTGTGTAAATTGCAATGAAGTGAAGAAGGGAGACAATAAAAGGGAACAATATCATGGTTGCATAAAACACCTGCATATTTATAGCTAAAGTATTTTTAGGCCTGAATCACCTCACATTATCCTCAGGGTTTTTTTGTTTGTTTGTTTGTTTCGTTTTTGCTTGTTTCTGTTTGTTTTTAGGGTAAACAAAAATATATGAAAATATTTACTATATTCAAGATTTTTTATAAGCTATATATCTCTAGACAAAAAATTCAAAAAACTAGCTTTCTCTTTTAACAATTCTTGTTTAGTTAGTTATATACTTATGCAAATATCATCGTGGCCTGACTCAGTACCCTAATTATTCCCCTATACCTATACCCATTAGTGCTTACCCTTCCTTTCTTCCTCTCTCTAGCCTTGGTAATGGGAAGCAGCTCTCTATTGCTGTGGTTTTGTTCATTGTGGCCACCACACACAAATGGAATCTTACAGCGTGTGGCCTTTTATGTCAATCCTGTTTTACTCATTGTAATGTATTTAAGATTCCTCCATACTGTAGCAGATGCTAGTGCTGTGATGGCTAATATCACCTGTCCACTTGATAAGATCTAGAGTTCCTGGTAGACAAATCCCTAGGGATGCCTGTGATAGATTATTTTGGTTAGGTTTATTGACATGGTAAAACCTACCCACTGAGGCTAGCACCATTCTCTGGACTGTATTAAAAAAAAAAGATAAAGTGAGGTGAACACAACTCTTCACTGCATTCTGCTTCTTGGCTGTGTATGCTAAAGTGACCAGCTGTCTCAAACTCCTATGGCTGTGACTTCTGTACCATGATGGACTGTGACCTCTGTGCATCAAATAAACTCTTCCTTCCTTAAATCATTTTTGTTAGAATATTTCATGACAGCAACAGAAAAAAGACAAAAAACAAAGACAACTACTTTATTCCTTTTTATTACCATTCAGTAGTGTTCCATTGCATCTCTCTTAGCTAAGGAATGTTTTAATTACTTCCTCTTTTATGCTATTATTATTAAAAAATGTCATGGATATTTACATGTAAATTTTTATATGACATACATTTTTCAACTATCTTGCATAATAACAATTGGGTTGCTGGAATATTTGGCAAATTTACATTTAACTTGGGAATTTCCCAGAACTGATTCCAACTTGACTGGGCCATTTTCAATTTCACCAAGAAAGTATAAGGGTTTCAGCTTCTCTACATCCTCAATAACACTGGTTGTTAAGGCAGGCATCCTAGGGAACTGGTTGTTATCCAGCATGTTTAAGGCATCCATCCTATGCAACCGGTTAGAATGACTCTCAGCAGATTCTCCAGATTGGCCTATCAAATAAGAAAGTACCATCCAATCTGTGGTATCTTTTGTTTTCAAACTAAATGAACTAAACTAAGAATAAAAATTGTATCCTAATCATGGGGTAGTTTTACCCTCTCAACAATCTGTTAATAGATAGCACTCATATGCCAAGTCTTAATGTTTACACATGCTTTCATTTGCAAAGTCAAGTTTTATATCATTTGTATCATTATTACAATTTGGTACTTGGAATATGGATCAGTTGATAAAGTGGTTTAATTGAATGCACAAAGCCCTGGGTTAGATTCCCAGGGTTATATAAACCCAGCATAGTGCCACACATTTATAAACCCAGGCCTTAAAATGTGGAAGCAGGAAGATCAGAAGTTCAAGGTCATTTTTGGCTGAATAGAGAGTTCAAATTTGAGGTCAGTTTGGCATTCATGTGAGTCTGTCTCAAAACAATGGCAAATTGTGTATATGTAAACAGGTAAATATACACTTTACTCTCAGGAGCATACAGTGGTAACTATAACTGCTTTCTAACATAGCAGCATAAGAACCAAGTCTTACTAATGGCTAGTTAGACCTTTTCCTAGTGGAGTTACATGGATCAGTACTCAGGGCATTCTGAGGGCCTTGGCCTGAGAATCAGGGGTTCGTGACTCCAATTCTGTCCCCAGCCCTGTTCTCTAGCCCTTACTCTTTGGAACCAAGGCAGATATGTTTTTCTATTTGCTTACTATAGTCTCCATGCACTTACCTTGGCATTATACTTAAAACACTGCACATTATTCCTTAATTAATCAGGTGCATTGGCATACAGACTCTAAACTCCACCAAGCTTGGGAATCACTTGTGTTTTATATACTATTGTATTTTCAGTATTTGAGCTTTAGTACTTGACATAAGGTATCTTGGCATTAAATACTACAGAAATTCTGTACAAGCTTTTCAATTATAATTTTAATCAATTATTAGAGTGGAGTTTTATCTACTTAAACAAGTCTATATGTAAGGATCTTTAGCCATAAAATGATACATTTCTACCTCATTGAGTTGTTATGAGGGCTTCATTCAGTGCTAGTTAAGACACTTAATTTAGTGCCACAAAATAAGCAATAAATATTTATCTTTTACTTAAATTTTGACTCTCATTTTTGCTATCTTTCTAACACAAATGAAAAAGACTCCCTTATAATGCCTCCCATTGTGACATTCTGATACAATACTTCTTAGCATATCTACAGTAGTCATGAATATTCCATTTCTGAAGCAAATGGCATGGTGCTGTAGGCAGACACGTGTTTGAAGGATCTTGCTTAATGGAAATGCAGTTTCATTCATGAAGACAAAGTCATTTTCAGTAACCAAGGTTTTTCTCTAGGTCATTTGTGCTGACCTAGAGCTCAGCCTCTTTTCTCATACATGGATGATACATAGTAAAACAGCAGGAGCGGTGTAGAAAAGTTTCAGAAAATCTCAAGTGTTCTTATCAAGTGCTCGCTTTTCATTTTAGAAAAGATCATTTTTGTGCAGCATTTCAAATTTCCAAAGTAACTTCCAGAGCACATTGTTACCTGGGAGACTGTATGTCTTTTCTGTTTGTTTTGTTTTTAGCTCTGGTTGACAAGTCTAAAGTTTGTTTTTCTGATTTTATTCTAAACAAAACATGTTAATTTCTGGCAGCTTTCACTCACTCAGGAAGAATGGCTGTTCCTCAGACTCAACCTGTTGGGATGGATATTAATCAGTTTGTGTTAAAGGATGCTCTAAATTGCTCCACCACTCTTATTTGAATGATCATGGCCTAAACCATAGAATCTCATTTTGATCTTCTCCTCCATGCAACTTTGTGCTCTTCCTTTCTCCCCAATCCAGCTTTTGAGATCAAAAGGTTTATTTGCCCTACAGGTTATAGTTCATTACCATTCCAAGCCAAAGCTGGAACCTGGAGGTAGTCACTGAAGCGGAGACCCTGGAGGAACACTGTTACTGGCTTGTTCTCCAAGTTGTCTTCAACCTGCTTTCTTGTACAGTCCAGGACCAACAGCCCAAGGGCACCTCACCTGTAATTGGCTGGGCCCTCCCATATCAATCATTAATCAAGAAAACATCCCTATAGACACGCCCACATGCCAATCTGATGGAGCCAATTCTTCAATTTTAGTTCCCTCTTCTCAGATTTCCTTTCCTTTGTATCAAGGTGAACACAGTGCTCAAACGAGATGCATACATATTCTTACCAAATAAGAATGAGAAAAAGTGTTTCTGGAGTAAGAGCTGTGGTGTCTGGGTATGTTGTTTATTTTTGCTTTTTTGAGAAAGGCCAGGAACTCACTATTTAGACCAAGCAGGCCTCAGACTCACAGAGATGCCTCTCCCTCCCAAGTACTAGGATTAAAGGCACATACCATCATGCCTGGCTCCAGCTATTGATTATCTTTTCTTATGTTTTTGTTTTTCAAGACAGGGTTTCTCTGTGTAACAGCCCTAGCTGTTCTGGAATTCACTTTGTAGACCAGGCTGACCTTGAACTCACAGAGATCCACCTGCCTCTGCCTCTAAAGTGCTGGGATTAAAGGCATGTGCCATCATCCCTGGCTCAGCTACTTCTTTTTAAATATATCTATATCTATATATCTTACATACATATATATATATATATATATATATATATATATATATATATATATATATGTTGGTTTTTCAAGACTGGGTTTCTCTGAGTAGCCCTGCCAATCCTGGAATTCTGGAACCAAGCTAGCCTCAAACTCAGAGATTCACCTGTCTCTGCCTCTAGAGTGCTGGGATTAAAGACATAGGCCATCACTGCTAGGCTTAAATGTGTTTTTAATTGAAATAATCATGTCACTTTCTTCCCTACAGTCCCTTCCAAATATTCTTCCTCAAACCCCTCTCATGCCTCCAGTTCTCAAGTTGGTGTGTATATATGGTAGCTACACTTCTCTGTAGTTATAAAGATAACATTTAGTAAGGAATTATGCTGGTCTAGCAAAGTGGTAGTGGTAGGTTCTTTTCCAATGTTCATGACTCACTAGCCTAAGCAGCTGACTAGGTTTCAGTACTAGTACCAGGCATGATTTCCCTCCTGTTGAATTGGGCTTAAGCCAATAAGATAGATGTTGGATACCACCAACAATGACAAACATTTACTGCACCTTCATGGATATCCTGCCATGCTTGACATCATGTTGTTTCATAGTTGTTGCAGTTGAATAGAACTATTAATTGTTTCCCTCCCTTGGCAGCTTGTGTACTATGGCGACTAGACTGCAGGAAAGAAGCTTGCAGATCAGATCATCTCAAACATCTAGGCTTTTGATGAGCATAGCTCTTTTTAAATATAAAATTATGCACAACCTATTTTAGGGGGATTGTTTCCCTTTCAGTATTACTTTTGTTCGGCCAGAAGTGAAAGTATTTCCTATTTTTGATGCATTTGAAAAGAGTTTCAGAAATGAGTGGTTATACAACTAAATTATAGGTCAGGCCCAATGTTTATATAAAAGATATTTAATCAGGGGCCTAGTGTTTCATATTTGATTCTTGAACATGAAGATCAGTGTGCTTGAGATTCCAGTCTGGTCAAGAAGTATTTTACCAAACTACCATGAGCAACAGTGTTTTAGAGTAGTGTGCAGTCTTAGACTTAAGACTCATGAATGAATTTTGACTTAGGAAGATACAAAAAAAACTTTTAAAATTTTTATTCTTAAATACCATTTTTATTTTGAAATATACCACAATAAAATGGCCTACTCCAAGAAAGCAAATAAGCTTTAATGTACAGCATAATTATATTGTGAACACAAAGCAGTCATTTCAGAGGTCAATAAATAATATACTTTCTATTTTCAGCTACAGACCATGTTAACATTGACATCCAACATAGTAAGTGCTTCCTTCCTGTTCTCCAGGACTACCTTAGCTCTTCCCCTCATGGTTCCCTTTAAATTTCAGAAACAGATGTTCATATTGTAACAGAAATCCCATCAGGGGTTTGGTAAGGTTTGTATTATATCTATGGATCAATGAAGGGAGAACTAACCATAAAGTTGATTCTTCTAATTTATGACTGTCATGCATTCATCAGGTATTTTTTTCTCAGAATATTTTGTACTTTTCTCTGTAGATGTCTAACCCATCTATACCTGGTAGGTTTTTCTCTAGAAATGCAATGTTTTTCTATTTTGTAAATGTCCTGGTTGAAGTTGTACTCGTTATGCTCTGTCATTTATAAATAAAACTGATTTTTATATATTGAATTTTTTATCCTGGAAACTTGCTCAGCTGTCGTTATAATTCATTTTTTGAAATTTAATTTATTTTATTTTGTATGCATGGGTGTTTTGCCTTCATGTATGTCAGTGTCCCACTTATATGCCTAGTGAGCACAGAGACCAGAAGAGTGAGTTGTATTCCCTGAAGCTGAAATTCTTGATTGTAATGAGCTGCCATGTGGGTTTCAGGAGCTTGAACCTGGGTCCTCTGGTACAGTAACAAGTACTCTTAATGGCTGATCCTCCTCTTTACAATTCATAGAAATGAAGATTCTTTGGGGCCTACAGATTATATGTATAAATGTAATGTTAATTTTGGATTTTCCTTTTTAATTATCAGCCCTTCCTTTACCCTTCTTTTCTATTGGCTTGTTTTCTAGCATCAGTTAAGACTCCAGTGCAATGCAAAGCTGAAATATTGATGGTGCAGAATGTGTCTGGAAAGGTATGCTTTCATTTTATTTATCATGGAGTATAATCCGTGTTGTGGATACTTAGTGAGTCTTTATCCAATGTAGAACATCTTATTTTAACCACATCTTGTTACTTTTTAAAGTCATGAAGCATACTGAATCTTATAATATTCACCATTAAGATATTTATGATTGTTGGATTGCCTTTGTTTCTCTACATTTTAGAGTCCAGATTCAGGGAAAACATGAATGAATCCATTTATATACCCATAGATCTGTGCCTGTTTCTATGTTCATCCAACTCTGTGTGTGTATGTGTGAGTGTATGTGTGTATGTATGTGTGTGTGTGTATGTGTGTGTGTGTGTGTGTGTGTGTGTGTGTGTGCATCTATCTATAATCTGTCTGCCTATGAGTTTGTAACTCATAACTCCATTTCCCATCCAATCTTACAGGATTCACTCTAGCAACCTGCTTTTCCTTATCTGTAATTCTATTCTCTAACAAGAACATCTGGATCTCATTAGTCACAATGTATTTGTTTGTTTTCTTAGTCACAGAGTACACAGAATGCAGCTTTAAACATATAACACACATCACTGCAAAACCTGAATGCACTAAACAGAGTAATATATTGGTTCTCAGTTCCTTGTGTCCTTTGCCTTGGAGTTGCTGTGAAATATTATAAAGCTCTGAAGTTTGTTCTTCTTTCTCCATCCCTGTGTGAGTTACATTAAATTAGATACTTCTTTAACAACATTTGTATTTCATTAGGATTGCTTGCACATTGCTTACTCTATTTAACATTTAACGCATTCAAAGTTAAGATAAAATGAGTATAAAACATGACTGTCAAAAAGCTTTCTGTGGCTTTTATAACACATCAGATAATCTATTTATAAAAAGATATTGTTTATTTTGTCTCGTAGTTTTAGGAGTTCTAGCCCATTATTGGTTGTTCTCCTTGCTTTTGCACCAGCAGTGAGGTAATACACTGAGAGCTGGAGGGTGCATGTGTATTCTCCCCCTCTTCTCTCTCTATGCCTCTCCACTTAAAAGAATTATTTTTTACTCACAAAAAGATAATCCCATTGGGAAAATACAGAATAACTGAACATTTGTTTTTATTTGAAATGTGGCAATGATAAATGATACTGTGAGTCACTGGGGATATTCCCTTGAGCTCAATACAATGGGTTCTAAAATCTGGAGAAAGATGGGAATGATCTGGAAATAGATGCTGTACAGCAAATTGCTTTTCCAAAATAGTAAAGTCTTCCATATCTGTGAAAGCCTAAAATTCTCACTTCTGTACAGTAGGTGATTTTATATCAAGTCTTCTTGATTCCTGTTTTATTGCCTCCTCTGATCATCACTGTGAGACTATTTCAGCTAGTTCATGTAAAGATTTTTTTAATGTAATTTGGTGGTGTAAACATGAAATGGAACATAACTTTGTCCAGAGAACATGACCTGAGAATATTATCATAATATTTATGGAACACTGATATAACTTAACATCTAGTTCAGTATGAATTTCCTGGTAAATCTATCATCTAACCATCTATCTATCTATCTATCTATCTATCTATCTATTTATCTAGATATACATATGAATGTGTATATGTTTATGTGTAGATATATGTCTTGTATGTGTAAACATATACATGCAGGAGTATGTATGCCTATACATATGAAAGCCAGGCATTATTAATAAATGTCTTCCTCAGTCACTCTCTACATTATTTTTTTGGACGGGGTCATTACAGATCTTGGGACTCACTGATTTCACTGTCCCAGATGATCTGACAAACCCCTATGATCTCTGTCTCCACTACCCCATCACTGAGATTACAGGTGTGCACTACCATGCACAGCTTTTTTACACGATCACTGGAGTGGTCTGAACTCAAATCCTCATGATTGTATAGCAAGAACTTTCTTTAACTGCTGAACTTTCTAGTTCCTTCCTGGGAAAATATTGTGTTAAATAACTAATTCTCTCTCAACATCTAAAAAGTATGACTCTGGAAGTTATTGATTCAATGTTTTAAAGTCATAAAACTGTAAAACTTTAACTTGTCTTTAGTCTGTCTAGTGACATCAGTCACTTTTAGCTTCTATGGCCTCTAGGTCTGAACTCAATTATATGGATCTCCTGGTCAGTCTAACCCAGTTCAGCACCAGTATAAGTGATGTGCTAGGTCTACAACCTCAAAGTCCTTCTCTGTCTGTAATATGTTTTCATATTAGTTAGTTTGATTTGAGTACTGAAACTCACTAAGATATCACAGAGTGATTTCTAGGAAAAACAATTTGCAACACATCTGTGCTGACTAGTTTTATGTCAACTTAACACAAGCAAGACCCATTTGGGAAAAGGAAACCTAACTTGATAAAATGCCCCTACCAGACTGGCCTGTGGGCAAGCCTGTGGTACATTTTTTGATTGGTGATTGATATGGCAGGGCACAGATCATTGTAGCTGTGCTACCCCTTGTCTAGTGTTCCTGAGTGCTTTAGAAAGCAAGCTAAGCAAGCCATGGAGAACAAGCACATAAACAGCACTTTTCTGTAACCTCTACATCAGTTCCTCCTTCCAGGTTCCTGCCTTGAGTTCTTGCCTTAATTTCCTTGGATGCTGAACTACAAGCTGTAAAATGAAATAACCACTTCCTCTCCAAGTTACTTTCAGTCATAGTGTTTTTATACCAGCAATAGAAACCCTACCTAAGACACTCTTTATACATTAGACTTATACAACTTAGAAAAATAGATGTATTTCCCTCAGCTATGTAGATCAATGATTCTTAAGATAGCATCCAAAGATTACCATCAGCCTACTAATATATCTAACAACCTTCACAAATGGCCTGGCCCTTCCTGGTTCCATGTGAAGGATATACAAATTCATTTTTTTACTCTCATGTAACACTTATGGCAATTTACTACTAAGTTAATGGATGTGCTATTAACATTACTCATAGTTGATATTTGTAAAGTAAATTAGCATTTTAACTATCCTGCTGAGGATTTAAAGTCAATGTTCTATTTAGAACCTCAGCTGACAAATAGCACTATGCAAGTGGTAAAGTTAAAATGTTTTGTGTACACATAAATTTGAACGCCAGCAATCTGGTGTTTTATCTGTTCTTGCCTTTCCAGTCTTACTGTTATTTTACCTATATCACTATCTGATTATTTATTTCACAGTTTGGTTAATACTATAGTATAGTGTATGGTGTTATATATTGTGCACTGATAATATTTTAACCATAATTGTTAATTTCTAGACTTCATGTGTCTCTGTAATGTGGATCATTTATTTCACCATTTCTAAGATAACATATTCCACCAATGTATGTTTGTTTAAATACATATGGTTTCTTGTTTTTCCTTAATTTTGCCTCTAGGAATATGCAAATATTAGGGTATGTGGGTATGATTTTAGATTTTAGCAAGAAAAATTCCACTGAAAATTTCTGAAATAAAATTGGCTAAAAATAGTTAAATATAGACCCACCACAGCCCCAAAGATGGGGCAAAAGCATCTGATTAGAGAAAGAGAAGGGTAGACAGCAGTGTAAGGATACAATCAACAATATAGAAAGCAACATGGCACCACCAGCAACTAGTGGTTGTATAACAGCAAGACCTGAACATTCTGATGCAGATGAAGCAGAAGAATACAACCTTTATGGGGCAGTGGTGGCACACGCCTTTAATCGAAGCACTCGGGAGGCAGAGCCAGGCAGATCTTTGTGAATTCAAGGCCAGCCTGGTCTACAGAGCAAGATCCAGGAAAGGCACAAAGCTACACAGAGAAACCCTGTCTCGAAAAAAAAACAAAACCAAAACAAAACAAAATTAAATTTATGAAGATGATAGAGGCCCTTAAAGAAGAAATGAAAATTTTCTTTAAAGAAATGGAGGAAAAGACGAGTAAAAAAATTGGAAGAAATCAATAAATCCCTCAAAGAAAGCCAAAAAAGCCAAGAAAAAAATTAAACAGGTGAAGGGAACAGTTCAAGACTTGAAAATTGAAATAGATACAATAACAAACTGAGGAAATTCTGAAAGTGGAAAATCTGGGTAAATGAACAGGAACTACAGATGCAAGCATAACCAACAGGATACTAAAAATGGAAGAGAAAATCTCAGGTGTTGAAGATACAATAGAGGATATAGATTCATTGGTCAAAGAAAAATGTTAAATCCAAGAAATTATTAACAAAAAACATCCAGGAAATCTGGGGCACCACAAAAAGACCAAACCTAAGAATAATAGGGATAGAAGAAGGAGAAGAATTGCAATTCAAAGGCACAGAATGTGTGTGTGTGTGTGTGTGTGTGTGTGTCTTTATTTTTTTGAGACAGAGATTCTCTATGTAGTTTTGATACTTGTACTAGATCTTGCTCTGTAGACCAGGTTGGCCTTCAACTCACAGAGATCTACCTGGCTCTGCCTCCCTAGTGCTGGGATTAAAGGCATGTGCCAACACTGCCTGGCCAGAAAATATATTCAACAAAATCATAGAAGAAAACTTCCCCATCCATGCCTATAAAGGCACAAAAAGCTTACAGAACACCAAACAGACTGAATCAAAAATGTCTCCTTACCACACAATAATCAAAACATTAAACATACAGAATAAAGAAAGAATATTAATAGCTGCAAAAGAAAAAGGTCAAGTAACATATAAAGGTAGACCTATCAGAATAACACTTGACTTCTCAATGGAAACTCTAAAAGCCAGAAGATCCTGGACAGACATTCTACAGACATTAAGAAACCATGAGGGCTAGGCAGTAGAGGCACATGTCTTCAATCCTAGCACTTGGGAGGCAGAGCTAGGTGGAGCTCTGTGAGTTCGAGGCCAGCCTGGTCTAAAGAGTGAGATCTAGGACAGGCACCAAAACTAAGCAGAGAAACCCTGTCTCAACAACAACAACAAAAAAGAAAGAAAGAAAGAAAGAAAGAAAGAAAGAAAGAAAGAAAGAAAGAAAGAAAGACCCAGACTATTATACCCAGCAAAGCTTTCAATCACCATAGATGGAGAAAAAAAGATATTCCATGACAAAAGCAGATTGAAACAATACTAGTCCACAAATCTAGCCCTACAGAAAATACTAGAAGGAAAACTCCAACCCAAGGAAGTTAGCTCACACCAGCCTATCCCAAAGAAGGGAAACACACACACACACACACACACACACACACACACACACACACACACACTACCAACAACAGAACCAAAAATAGCAGAAATTAACCATTACTGATCATTAATAGCTCTTAATATCAATTGACTCAATTCTCCCAAAAAAGACATAGGGTAACAGAATGGATAAGAAAACAGGACCCATCCTTTTGCTGCATATAAGAAACACACTTCAACCTCAAAGACAGACATTGCCTCAGAGTAAAGGGTTGGGAAATGATTTTTCCAATCAAATAGACCTAAGAAATAAGCTGGTTAGCTCTTCCAATAGGTAACCAAATAGTCTTCAAACTAAAATTAATCAAAAGAGATGGAGAAGGACATTTCATGCTCATCACAGGAAAAATCCATCAAGATGAAGTCTCAATTCTGAACATTTATGCCCCAAATACAAAGGCATCCACATTTGTAAAAGAAACATTACTATAGCTTAAATCACACATCCAACCACACACACTAATAGTTGGAGACTTCAACATCCCATTCACTACTGGATAGGTCTGCCAGACAGAAAGTTAACAGAGAAATAAGGAAACTAACAAATGTTATGATTTACATAGACTTAACTGACATCCACAGAACATTTTACCCAGACACAAAAGAGTATACCTTACTCTCATCTCCTCATGGAACCTTCTCTAAAAGTGACCACATAGTTGGTAACAAAGCAAACCTCAATGGATTAAAAAAAAAAAGGAATAACCTCCTGTATCTTTGGATCATCATAGCTTAAAGTTAGAATTCAACAACAACACAAACTGCAGAAAGCTTACACACTCATGGAAATTGTATAATGTTCAACTGAATCACCACTGAGTTTAGGAAGAAATAAAGACATTAAAGTCTTCCTAGAATCCATTGTAAAGGAATGTACAACATACCCAAACTTATGGGACATTATGAAAGCAATGCTAAGAGGAAAGTTCGTAGCACTAAGTATCTACATAAAGAACATGGAGAATTTTCCCACTAACAACTTAGCATACCTGAAAGATCTAGAACAAAAAGAAACAAACTCACTTAGGAAGAGCAGATGACAGGAAATAATCAAATTGAGGCCTGAAATCAATAAAAGAGAAACAAAGAGCTATACAAAGAATCAATGAAACAAAGATTTGGGTTTTGTTTTTTTTTTTTTTTTTTTTTTTTTTTTTTGAGAAAATCAACAAGATAGACAAACCCTTATCCAAACTAACCAAAAGTTAGAGAGAGAATATTTAAATTAACAAAATCAGAAATGAAAAGGTGGACATAACAACAGACACTGAGGAAATTCAGAGAATAATTAGCTTGGACCTGGAAGTTTCAACCCCCACTGAGGCTTTGGTAATGGTCATGCCTACAAGGCGGGGCTGAGAGAGGATGCTAAAGATCCAAGTTCTGTATGCGGAGGCTCTCTTGGTTCCTGGACCCTGGACACTGGAGGTCGACCCGAGCAGAGTTCTCCAGAGAACAATGCCAGACTGCAACACACTTTTCCTGGATCCTGCAACCTACCTATCCATTCATTTGTAAGTTACACCACTAAATAAACCTCCCTTTTAACTATGTGAAGTGGCCTTAATAATTTCACCAATAATAGGTCATACTTTGAAAACCTGTACTCCCCAAAATTGGAAAATGTAAAAGAAATGGACAGTTTTCTGCATAGGTACCACATACCCAAATTAAATTGAGACCAAATAAACAACTTAAATAGACCTATAACCCTTAAGGAAATAGAAGCAGTCATTAAAAGTCTCCCAACAATCAAACAAACAAACAACAACAACAAAAAGAAAAGCAGGGCCAGATGATTTCAGTGGATAATTCTACCAGAATTTCAAAGAAAAGCTAATACCAATACTTCTCAAATTGTTCCACACAAGAGAAACAGAAGGAACATAGTCAAACTCTTTTTACAAGGCTACAGTTACCATGATGCCTAAACCACATGAAGATGCAACTAAGAAAGAGAATTACAGACCAATCTTCCTCATGAACATTGATGCAAAAATACTCAATAAAATTCTGGCAAACGTAACCCAAGAACACATAAAAAAAATATCCACCATGATCAAGTAGGCTTCATCCAGAAATTAAGGAATGGTTCAACCTATGGAAATCCACCATATAAACAAGTTGAAAGAAAGAAAAATCACACAATTATTTCATTAGCTGCTAAAAAAGCTTTCAACAAAATCCAGCATCCCTTCATGATAAGGGTCTTGGAGAGATCAGGGATACAAGCAACACACCTAAATAATAATAAAGGTAATATATAGCAAGCCAAGAGCCAACATCAAACTAAATGGAGATAAACTCAAAGTGATTCCATTAAAGTCAGGAATAAGACAAGGATGTCCACTCTCTCCATATTCAATATAGTACTTGAAGTTCTAGCCAGAGGAATAGGACAAAAATGGAGATCAAGGGGATACAAATTGGAAAGGAAGAAGTCAAACTTCTACTATTTGCAGATGATATGATAGTATACATGAGTGACCCCAAAAATTCTACAGGGAACTCCAGATTCAGTAATGTGGCAGGATACAAGATTAACTAAAATGAATCAGTAGTCCTCCTATATACAAGTGATAAACGGGCTGAAAAAGAAATCAGAGAAACATTACCCTTTACAATAGTCACAAGTAACATAAAATATCTTGGGGGTAACTAACAAAACAAGTGAAATATTTGTATGACAAGAACTTTAAGTCTTTGAAGAAATAAATTGAAGAAGATAAAAAAAATGGAAAGAGCTCCTGTGCTCTTGGGTAGGTAGAATGAACATAGTAAAAATGGCAATCTTACCAAAAGCAATCTATGGATTCAATGCAATCCCCTTCAAAATCCCAAAAAAATTCTTCACAGACTTGAAAGAACCATTTTCAATTTCATATAGAAAAACAAAAAATTCAGAATAGCCAAAACAATCCTTTATAATAAAGTAACTTCAAGAGGCATCATTGTGCTGACTTCAAGCTCTAGGTATGAGAGCAGAAAAGAAGCTATGTAGAGAGAGAATTAACTCAGAAGAATGAAGTGAATGGACTAAAGTGCTTTGTGCATTTAGATTCATTTGAGAATTTCTTATTAATTAATTTGCCACTGGAAGCATCTCTCCTGGAATTCTGGGAAAAGAGGGGCTGGACTCCAATAGTCTTTGCTAGTCTAGTATCTTGAACTCATTATGTATTTTGGA
Source organism: Onychomys torridus (assembly GCF_903995425.1). Classification (NCBI taxonomy): domain Eukaryota; kingdom Metazoa; phylum Chordata; class Mammalia; order Rodentia; family Cricetidae; genus Onychomys; species Onychomys torridus. The sequence continues at coordinate 387,005 of NC_050457.1, read as the reverse complement.
GATCAGCCCTCTGTCAGATATGGGGTTCATGAAGATCTTTTCCCATTCTGTAGGGTGTATTTTGTCTTATTGACAGTATCCTTTGTCTTATAGAAGCTTCTCAGTTTCAGGGGGTCCCATTTATTGATTATTGCTCTTAATGTTTATGCTACTAGTGTTATATTTAGGAAGTGGTCGCCTGTGCCAATGCATCCAAGGCTACTTCCCACTTTCTCTATCAGATTCAGTGTAACTGGATTTATGTTGAGGTCTTTGATCCACTTGGACTTGAGTTTTGTGCATGGTGATAGATATGGATCTACTTGCATTCTTCTACATGTTGAATCCAGTTAGGTCAGTATCACTTGTTGAATATGCTTTCTTTTTTCCCCATTGTACAATGTTGGATTCTTTCTCTAAAATCAGGTGTTCATAGGCATGTAGATTAGCATCAGGGTCTTCAATTTGATTCCATTGATCCACATGTCTATTTCTATGACAATACCAAGCTTTTTTTATTACTATAACTGTAGTAGAGCTTAAAGTCAGGGATAATTATTGGGGTCCAGCATCTCTATAGTCTTTTCCCAGAATTCCAGAAGAGACTCTACAAGCAGGAAATTAATTAATCTGATTCTCTAATGAATTCATGTAAACCAAACTAGTCCATTCACTTTATTCTTCTGAGTCATTTCTCTCTCTACACAACTTCTTTTCTGCTCTCATACTCAGCTTCTTTCTTGCCTTATTTCTCTATACACTTTTCTTCTATTCTCTTTAAGCTCTATCTTAATTCTTCTATCTGGTTCTTCCACATCTAGTTCTTTCTCATCTCGCTCTTTTCCATCTCATTCTTCCCTATCTAGCTCTTCTTCAGCTTCCAACTCATTCTTCCCCTCAGTCTCTGAGGCTTTTCAGGTATATATCCATACAAGCAGCAAAACTCTGGCCAAGACAAGGTCAACAGTCTTTCAGGGTCAAAAAAGGAGGTGACAAGATCCATACAAAGAGCAGTAATTGTCAACTATTTTAGCAACCCAAAAGGGAAGTGACTAATGGGGAATGAATCAACTAAAGACTAAATTAGGTAAATAGATCTGAAAAGGAGGATATATGTGCTCAAACTATATTCTTAGAAGTGCTTAGGTAAAATGTTGGGGTTTTCTAAGTCACTGAGTGAAAATAAAACTGTCTTTTATTCCTTGGGAGTCATATCTCTCTCAGCTTAACTTGGCTGCCCATTTTCTGGCAGTGTAGAGGAAGTATATCTAGGTAACTAGGCAACCTGTGTCACAGCTTGATGTACCTGGTGTGCAAAAGCACTGAGTTAATTGTTAAAGGGAGATCTAGAACTAGAGATAGCTCTTGGAAGAAAAAATGTTAAGCTTAATGAGCACATCCACAAGGCCTTCTTTACCAGATAGTCTGGATGCTTATCTTTCTGCAGTCTGTTCTTTAGAAAGTCTGGAAAGTATCTCAGATAAGATGCTTTCATCTGGAGAAGGTCCTGGCTGGATGTTGCTAATGATGATAATTACAGAAGGCCTGAAGTTAGGGGTCTATCTGTGTGGCTGCTGTTAGCACAGTTAAGAGATGTTATCCAAATGCTTTAATTGTATAGTAATTGTGTCCAATGAATGATCAAACACACTGTTATAGGAATGGAAAAGCTACAATAGCACACAAGAAATTCATTGCAGGAAATGTTTAATATTCAAAAGGTAATATCACCAAGACTCAAGTCTTGGCTTTATCCTCTGGAAGTGCCCTTAGCTTCTTCCAGGTATAACTTTGTCATAGTCAGCTGTATTGCTACTTTATATTTCTGCTTCCCACAGCCCTAGACTTCAAAATACCAAATAATCTGATTAAAAATGGGATACAGATGTAAATAGAGAATTCTCAACAAAATAATCTCAAATGGCCAAAAGGTATTTAAGAAATTGCTCACCATACTTAGCCATTAGGAAAATGCAAATCAAAATTATACTACACCTGTCAGAATGGCTAAGATAAAAAACACTGATGCTTATGTTGGAGAGGATGTGGAGAAAGGGGAATAATCCTCTACTGCTGGTGGAAATGCAAACTCTGGAAATCAGTATGGCAATTTATCAGAAAATTGGGAATCAATCTTCCTCAAGACCCAGCTATACCACTCTTGGGCATATACCCAAGGAATGCTCAATCATACCACAAGGACACATGCTCAACTATGTTCATAGCAGCATGATTTATAATAGCCAGAACCTGAAAACAACCTAGATACTCCTCAACTGAAGAATGGATTAAGAAAATGTGGCACATATACACAATGGAACATTACTCAGTGGTTTAAAAAAAATGACATTATGAAATTTGTAGGCAAATGAATGGAACTAGAAAAAATTCATCCTGAGTGAGGTAACCCAGACACAGAAGGACAAACATGGTGTTTACTCACTCATAAGTGGATATTAGATGCAAATCAAAGGATAACCAGGCTACAATCCACAATCCCAGAGAAACTAGGTAAAAAGGAGGACCCTAAGAGGGACAGGCATGGAAGGCCTCAGGGAGGGGAAATAGTTAAGATGTAGGCAGAAGTTTCTCTGTCACCTGCTTGTTCCCAAATACCCAGCAGCTGCTTCCCAAATAATTGACTTGGAGGATTAATATTACTTATAAATGTTCAACTGGTAGCTCAGGCTTATTACTAACTAGTCTTATACTTAAATTAGCCTATAATTCTTATCTATGTTTAGCCATTTTACTTGCTACCTTTTCTTCTTCTGTTTTTTTGTTTGTTTGTTTGTTTGTTTTGTTTTTGTTTTTTTGTCCTGGTGTGATTGGATATCGGACAGCCAGGGAATTGAATCCCATTCCTCTGGAACACCAGTCAGTGCTCTTAAGCACTGAGCTATCTCTCTCCTTGCTCCCTTTTCTCAGTGAGGCATTCTCATCTTCTTTTCTCTTTATCTGGCTGGCAACTACTGACTCTGCCCTTCTTCTTCCCAGAATTCTCCTAGTCTGGTCACCCCACCTACACTTCCCACCTGGCTACTGGCCAATCAGTATTTTTTTAAACTAATTCATGATGAATCTTTATAGTGTACAAGAGCATTATCCTACAGCATTAGGATCTCCTGGGCAAACTAGGAGAGGGGTAGAAGGGGATGTGAACATGATGAATTGAGATGGCTGGGATGGGAAGAGGGATGGAGCAAGAGAGCAATAAAAGATATATCTTGACATAGGGAGCCATTATTGAGTTAGAGAGAAACCTGGTGCTAGGGAATTCCCAGGAATCCACAAAGATGACTGTAGCTAGAAGTTTCTCTGGTCCTGCCTAGCCCTGTGGTTAGGAGGAATCTCTTCCACCCACGTCCCACAGCTACTTAGTCCTAAGTAAACACTCAGAAGCTTATATTATTTACAAGCTGTATGATCTATGGGTTAGGTGTCTTGTTAGCTAGCTCTTATAACTTAACTCAACCCATTTCTATTAATCTGCATATTGCCAAGTGGATGTGGAATTACCAATCTGTGGTCATCTTGTTGCTCCTTGGGTTGCAGGCTGGTATCTCCTCTTCTCACCTGTCTCTTTCCTGTATCTATGCTTGGATTTCCCTACCTGCCTTTAAACTGTATTGTCATAGGCCAAAGCAGCTTTATCTATCAACCAATCAGAGCAACACAGATTCACAGCATACAGAAAGACATCCCACAGCAGATGACCTCTGCTAAGACTCATAGCAATAGTGAAGAAGGTGCCTGAGCTGGCTTTCCCATGTAATCAGATTAGTGACTACCCTAACTGTCATCATAGAACCTACATCCTGCAATTGATGGAAGCAGATGCACTGATCCACAGCCAAGCACTGGGCTGAGCTCCTGGAGTTCAGTTGAAGAGAGAGACAAGGGATCATATGAACAAGAGAGGTGGGTGGGTCAAAAGCATGATGGGAAAAACCACAGAGACAGCTGACTTGAGCTAGTGGGAGCTCACAGACTCTGGACTGACAGCTGGGGAAACTGAATGGGAGTGAACTAGGCCCCCTGAATTCGGATTTCTGTGGTGTGACTTGATCTGTCTATGGGGCCCCTGGTAGTGGGATCAGGACTTATTCTGGGTGCATGAATTGGCTTTTTGGAATCCATTCCCTGTGGTAGGATAGCTTGCTTAGCCTTGATGCAGAGGGGAAGGGCTTGGTCCTGCCTCAACTTGGTATGCCAGACTTTGTTGATTCCCCAAGGGAATCTGAAGAGTGGACAGGGGTTGGGGGATGGGAAAGGGGAGGGAGGGGGAACTGGTATTGGTATATAAAATGAAAAATTTTTTAAACAAAAACAAACACTTACTGATTAAAAGCTATAATGTACTTCATATCTTAATTTATACCATATTTTTGATAATTTTGGACTCTCTTAAGCTTATATTCTATGGGAATTTTCTACAAATGTAAAAATACATTTATGTCTTTGTGAAATTATGTCTTACTATGTGCAGGGTGCTTCTATGCAAAGATATTTTTCAGACCATATGTCATCATTAAATTAGGAATAGTATCTATTGGAAATCTTGTTTATATTAGTATACATGCATGTGTTATTTCCATGCCATCTTGATAGTTATTTTACTACAGATTCTCTTTTACTCATGGGTATACCTCAAAAGGGTCTCATGTCAATGTTTAATCAAGTCCTTAAAGTCACCAACCCGAGAAATTATCCAGATGAAATAAAATGAACAAATTTTCTAAATATACAAAATAATTTTTCTGTCTCTTTTACCGATGGGTATACCCTAACAAGATCTCTCATATCAAACTTTAATCAAGTCCTTAAAGTCACCAACCTGGGAAATTATCCAGATGAAATGAAGTAAACAAGTTTTCTAAATATTCAAAGTATTTTTCTGTAATTTGAAATAATTCCTAGAATAGACCAAGTATCACCTTTGCAGCTGAATTATTACTAGAGAAAAGAGGCCACATCATAGTTCACTCCTGAGGCAAGAACTTTAGCTTTTCATGCATCTTCCCACTATATAAAGCATAATCATGTTCTATGTATTTTGACAGTTGTTTTTTAATATCTAGACTGGAATTAGAGCTGTACAGACTACATGATGTTATGGAGAACAAGCACTTGTTCTTGTGGGGGTGTATTTAATCATGCTCATGTACTTTACAATCTGTTAAGAAACTTGAAATCATTCAGTGGTTGAGCTGCCACATAAATTACTTTTAGACACAATACGGGTGAATACCTGCTACCTATTTAGTACTGGAAGAGGAAACAAAGAGAATGTATTCCTCTGTAATGAGTTCTAAACACTAAAATGTGTTTGTAATCATCATTTTATTTATTGAATCTAGTATTTTTGGGGAAACTCATTGCTATAAAGTTAAAGTTCACATTAAATTGAAACATACATTATTTTTTAGTATGCAAAAATAAAAAGAAGCTTGAAGATACATTCTTCTGAAGATATTCCCTTCATCTTTAATTTTCTCCGATTATGCCTATTTCCAATTTTCTCCTCTATATTGCTAGATTTAAAAATGTGTCAGAGAAAATCACATACCAACATGCTTAACAGTTATTGAACTAACATAACCTTTCTCCTGTACCTGCACTCTCTACTTTCCTCACAAACGGTCTAAAAACAGCATATTCAAATAAACTAAAATCAACTCTAATGACTCTTTTACTTTTGAGATCTTTAGTATTTAATCACAAATGAATTGCACAATAACTTATATAGAAGAGATTTATAGATATGGTAGCCTGGATGTGGTGACTTTCCATATCGAAATGGGATTAGATAAAGTGGCTTACTCTAAGGCAGTGATTCTCAATACATGGGTCACAACCCCTTTGAGTATAATGACCCTTCACAGAGTTCACAGAGTTCACAGATAACACAGATAGTTACATTATGATCCATAACATTAGCAAAATTATAGTTATGAAGTAGTAATGAAAATAATTTTATGGTTGTGGGTCACCACAGTATGATGAACTGTATTAAAGGGTGGCAGCATTAGGAAGCTTGAGAACCATTGCTCTAAGGCTTATTGAACTCTGGTCTTATACTAATATAGATATAATGCAGATAAATAGTAAAAAAAAATGTAACAGACAGATCCAACACAATCTGCATTTTAATCAGCATCCCACATGATAGTATGATAGTCTAGTTTGATGTAGGTTTCATCTAGATTTATAAGGTAACAATTATTATTTAACAAGAAGGAGACTAGGAGACCACTCCTGCCAGGGAAACAGGGAAGCTGTCTGAAGATCTTCACCACTCTCTCCTTCCTTTCAAATCCAACCCCTATCTCATCTCTGACTCTGCAATAGAATATGAGATGCAGCCTTCCTTCCTCCCTGCCTACATCTCCTGTGGATCCCACAAACCATCCTTTCTGTCTTAATTAAGATTTCTATTGTTGTGAAGAGACAACATGACTACAGCAACTCTTATAAAGGAACATTAAATGGAGTAGCTACAGAGTTTTGTTCATTATTATCATGGTGGGACATGGCAGTATGCAGGCAGACATGATCCTGGAGAAGGAGCTGAGAGTCCTACATCGTGACCTATAGAAAAAGAAAGTGAACTGGGTGTCACAATAAGCAAAGCTTGAGCAAAAGACACCTCAAAGCCCATCTTCATAGTAACATACTTCCTCCAAAAAAAGCCACATATACTCCAATAAAACCATACCTCCTAATAGTGCTACTCCCTTTGAGCTTATGGGGGGCCACGCCTTCAAAATACCTCACCTTTCTAACCTCCCTTCCCTCACTTGCCACTTTATCCTAGACTCCAAATTTAGCAGGCAGCTCCTGCTAACTCATAGACCACACCTTCCAGGGAAGCAGGGAAGCTGTCTTCTCCTCTCTTTCTGTATCTCTAGAACCAACACCCTCCCCCAGTCTCATTCCCAGGAATATATCAGATCTTCTGCAGTTACCTCTTTTTAATGTCCCCCCCAATTCCAAGGAGATGAAATATGCAGATCCTATTTATATACTCTGCTCTCTTCCCTCCTGTGAACCCCTTAAGACTCCTAGCCTATCCCCATTCCTAAGTGTCAGCTTCCAATACCCAGAAGCACATTTTACCCGGAACTCCCCAGTGGTCACAAGTATCATGTCCAAGAAAATATCATACCAGACAACACACAGTCATCACTCTATCTAAAAATCCAGAGAGGAAACAGAAACCAAGGAACTAAACACCCACCCAACAAATACAAATAGAAATCAGCACCAAGACCTATAATCATCTCAATCTCAGATGCCTAGATGCCAGCATTAAAACCCAATCAATAGCAGCCAGAGTAATATGTCTCTACCAGAGCCCAGCTGTGTCCCCACAGCAGGCCCTGAATATCCCAACATAGGTGAAACACAAGAAAAAGACCTTAAAACTGCCTATATGAAGATAATAAGGGTCCTTAAAAGAAGAAATTAATAAATCACTTAAAGAAATGCAGGAAAACAAACCACACACACACACACACACACACCACCATCACTACTGCCAACAACAACAATAACAAAAAAACAGGAATCAACAATCATTTGTCATTTACATCTTTCAATATCAGTGGGCTCAATTTTCTAAAAAAAAAAAAAAAAGAAAGAAAGATACAAACTAACAGAACGGATGCAAAACTAGGATCTATCCTTCTGCTGCATCCAAGAAATGCACCTCAACATCAAGGACAGCCGTTACCTCAGGTAAAGGGTTGAAAAAAGATATTACAATCAAATGGACATAAGAAGCAAACTGATATAGCCATTTTAATATCTAATAAAATATACTTCAAACAAAAACTAATGAAGAGAAATAGAATAGTGAAGGGGCACTGCCTGTTTAAGCATGTGGCTCTGGCAGTCCTTTCCCTTCTCTCCCATTCCCTCTGCCTTGCTAAAAAACCACTGGGTTACATCCCTAAAGCTAGCCACCAAGGTATATTTTCTTATTTGAACAGTTTCTTATGCCAGCTTCATTCCTGAGGATGAGTACCAAAGTCCAGCAGTCAAAAACCACCTTTGGTTCACCTAATTAACATGACCAATCAAAATATACACCACATCCTAGCCCATTCTAACACAGACCGTCCCTTCTTTCTCTTCTTAAAAATTATACCTGCAATGTCATTTGCTGCTGTTTTCTGCCTGAGACAAAGAGCAGTCATTTTAACTTTTATTTCCTGCTTACTTATGGATCTCTCTGTTTGTGGCTAACCTGGCATCTGGGAGGGAGACCTTACTGTGCTAGAGTTGTGGGGGGTGAAGTCTCTGTCAAGAAGGACACTATACACTTATCAAAGAAAAAATCCACCAAGAGGACATAACCACCAAGCAGACATAACATCTATGCCTCAAACACAAGGGCACCTAAGTTTGTAAAAGAAACACTAATACAACTTAAATCAGATACTGATAGTGGGAGACTTCAGTATCCCATTCTCACCAGTGAACTGGTCATCCAGTCAAATATTAAACAGAAAAATAGGAGAGTGATTAGACGTTATAAAACAAAAGGACCCAACAGATACTGACAGAACACTTCAACCAAACACAAAAGAATACACCTTCTTCTCTGCACCTCATGGAACCTCCAAAATTAATCACATAATCAGATACAATGCAAGTCTCAACAGATACAAGAAAATTGGAAGAACTTCCCATGTCCTATCAGACCACTATGGATTAAAGCTAGGTATCAACAACAACAAAAGCAACAGAAAGCTTACAAATTCATGGAAATGACAACTTTCTACTGAATAAAAAATGGGTAAAGACAAAGAAATTAAAGGCTTTCTAGAATTCAATGAAAATGAATACACAGCATACCCAAATTATGGTACACAATAAAAGTGGTATTAGGAGGCAAGTTCACTTTAAGTCTTTGAAGAAATCAAAATCCAACACAATTCTTCACAGACCTGGAAAGAGAAATATTCAACTTCACATGGAAAAACAAAAACCCAGGATAGCTAAAACAATCCTGTACAATAAAGCCACCTCTGGAGGCATCACCATCCCTGACATCAAGCTCTACTATAGAACTAGTAATAAAAACAGCATGGCGTTAGCATAAAAAACAACATGTGAACCAATAGAATCAAATTGAAGACCCTGACATTAACCCACACACCTATAAACACTTGATTTTTGACAAAGAATCCAAAACTGTACAATGATAAAAAGAAAGCATCTTCAGCAATGGTGCTGGCATAACGATGTCAACATGCAGAAGATTGCAAATAGATCCATATCTGTCACCATGCACAAAACTTAAGTCCATGTGGATCAAAGACCTCAACATAAATCCAGTTACACTGAATCTGGTAGAAGAGAAAGTGGGAAGTAGCCTTGAAAGCATTGGCACAGGAGATCACTTCCTAAATATAACACCAGTAGCACAGATACTGAGAGCAACAATTAATAAATGGGACCTCCTGAAACTGAGAAGCTTCTGTAAGGCAAAGGACACAGTAAATAAGACAAAATGACAGCCTACAAAATGAGAAAAGGTCTTCACCAACCCTACATCTAACAGAGGCTTGATCTCCAAAATATATAAAGAATTCAATAAACTAGGCATTAAATACCAAACAATCCATTTAAAAAAAAAATGGGCTACAGAGCTAAACAGAGAATTCTCAACAGAAGAATCTCAAATGGCCAAAAGACATTTAAGGAATTGCTCAATATCCTTAGGCATCAGGGAAATGCAAATCAAAAGGACTCTGAGATACCATCTTTTTTTTCCTTTCTTTTTTTTTTTTCTTTTTTGAGACAGGTTTTCTCTGTGTAGTTTTGGTGCCTGTTCTGTATCATGCTCTGTAAACCAGGCTGGCCTGGAGCTCACAGAGATCTGCCTGGCTCTGCCTACCAAGTGCTGGGATTAAAGGCATGCGCCACCACCGCCCAGCTGAGATACCATCTTATACCTGTAAGAATGGCTAAGATCAAAAACACTGATATTACGTTGGAGAAGATGTGGAGCAAGGGAAGCACTCCTCCACTGTTGGTGGAAATGCAAATTTTTACAGCCACTTTGGAAATCAGTATGACAGTTTTTCAGAAAATTGGGAATCAATCTTCCTCAACACCTAGCTATACCTCTCTTGGGCCTATACTCAAGGAATGCTCAATCATACTATAAGGACACATACTCAGCTATGTTCATAGAAGCATTATTCATAATAGCCAGAACCTGGAAACAATCTAGATGCCCCTCAGTCAAAGAATGGGTTAAGACAATGTGGTACATACACAATGGAGTACTACTCAGCAGTAAAAAATGACACAATGAAATTTGCAGGCAAATGGGTGGAACTAGAAAAACATCATCCTGAGTGAGGTAACCCAGAGTCAAAAGGACAAACATGGTATGTACTCACTCACAAGTGGATACTAGATATAAAGCAAAGGATCCAGAGAAGCTAACTAACAAGGAGGACCCTAAGAAGGATGTGTGAATCACCCTGGGAAGGAGAAATAGATGAGATCTCCATGAGTAAACTGGGGATGAGTGGTGGGCAATGGAGGGCAGTGGATGGGGGATAAGAACATAAGGGAATGAGATGGTTGAGTTGGAACAGGAATGGAATGGGAGAACAATGAAAGAGATACCATGATAGAGGGAAATATCATAGAGATAGGGAAAAATGGTGTTCCAGGTGCTAGGGAAGTTCCCAGGAATCCACAAGGATGACCCCAACATAGTCTACTAGCAAAAGTGGAGAGGGTGCCTGAACTGGCTTACCCCAGAAATCAGATTGGTGAATACCCTAACTGTTATCAGAGAGCCTTTCTCCAGTAACTGATGGAAGCAGATGCAGAGATTCACAGACAAACACTAGGCTGAGCTCTAGGAGTTCAGTCAAAGAGAGTATAGTGAGCACATACCCTGGTTATGGGGGAGGAATAATCACTCTTGATTCAGACTTGGTATAACACTCGTTTATTCACACAGTAAGATTACAAGCAATATTTATCCTGTCTTCCAAGTGGAAGCAGGAGTACCTTTCCAGGTATACAGGTCCGGACTCGCCATGTCTGTTCCTCTGGATCTTGGGTCAGCCTTCCCCTAGTCAGCTACGTCTGCACTGGGGGCAAGATCTCACGTCTCTGGCAGAGGAGAGTTTTCTCACACGAAGGCCTGATGAGCTCTGTTGGTTGGGTCTGGGGCTTCATTTTTTATATTCTTTCCTGGCTAGGTTTCTAGTCTTATCCCTACATCCACACATAGCTTATAGCTTATCACTACTCCATTTGTGGTTTTCTTACCTCATTCTATTGCTTATCACTCCTGACCAGGGTTGTTCACCCTTGGCCTTACATGTTCCTTACATTCCATCCCCTGATGCCTGAAATGTCTTCAACATAAAAGGTATCACATGAGGTCACAGCCTGGGAATTTACAATATATTATCCTAATTTGTTAATCCTAGTGTTCTTATTCTTCTCATTCTGGGTTTGTTTTTATGTTTTTTATCTATATATGCATTATATAACTTCAACCAAGTGCTATAAGCTGCAAATTCTTTTAACACATCTATTAACAAAATCTCTACACAATATTCTAGTATATATGCTTTGGAAATACATTGGTTCTCCTGTTTCCCACTGTGGATCATTCAGAAAATCTTTTTCAATGATTATTATTGCTTCATCAGGATTATGTTTCAGCCATGTTCTATATGTTTCATATATTCTGTGGTTACCACGGCCCACATATGTGGCAGCTAAGGCAGCGCTTATATGTAGGGCTACGTCCATGTTATTTATGTGTATTTATACATTCCATTCACTCTATATATACGAGATTGCGTGGTTCCATAATATCTCATGTATGCATCTCCAATTAATCTCATATCATGTGTACCTCCTTCTATTGGCAAGTGGAATGTTAAGTGCATCATGAGCATTGGGAGGTTGTCTGCCTCACCTGGTCCTAATAGGTGGAACATTGCATATTTCTGGGTGCAGTATTTGCATCCCTGTATCGTTCCTGCCATAGATAATATACCTATTCTATAAAAAATATCAGACAATGGTTCCATATATTTTTGGTATGTGGTATATAGTAAATTACACATTCCATTTGTACTAAGTAAATCGAAGTGTCTGCCTGACAGATTCCAAAGTGGGTTTCCTCTTACTTGATTCCTGTAAGACATCTTAAGCATAGAGTTATTAAGCATTTGATTTTTTCAGACAAACATAAAGCAATATTTATCCCTAAAATTACTAAAAACCAAAAGGTTGCTAACTTTATCCAATGCCACCATGTGTAAATTGGTATACATATTAGGTCTAATCTGACTAGTCTGCCTAAATAATCCCAAAACCTGAATTTCTGTATCTGTTTTGCCCAGTCCTTGTGTATATATGTATTTGTTCTTAACAGATCCACTAGATTGTGTGTTTGTGCTTGTGATGTATGTATGGCTGCATCTTGTTCCTTAATTTTATTATGTATGGATTCTAGTTGTTTCTGATTGAAATCTGCAATGTATTGTAACTCCATTGCTTGTTCTACAAATGTTTTGTGATGTCTAATTCTGTTGGGTCATTGAATAAGTGTGAGCCATCAAAACAATGTTTCTCTTCTAGTGTTAATGTGGTCACTCTTTGTTTGGTTATGTTTTTACCATCATAATTAGTGAAGTTCATTTGTATGATGCTACAGTTGTGTACCATATAGCATCCTGGTTCTGTAATATTGAATGTTGTGATATCATCATTCATTGTGGTTTCCATAAAGGCTGCTAATGCCATTGCTTGTAGTGGTTTTCTTCCTACTCTTGTTGGTGATGAGTAGTCTAAATCGAATCTAAAATTCACATCACTACAATATTCTATAGGTGGTTTCAGTGCTGTCAAATCTATTGCAATTTCGATTTTTCTAATCCTAGGGTATAAAACTAATTTAGCTGGACTTTTTAGGTCTGGTATGATAGCTGGTGCCTTGAATACTGTTGGGGATCCTTCTGGCGGTATTATGTATCCTTTTCGAAAATTAGGAGTATACAATCCAATATTTTCTTTATTTGGTCTGGTCATATTTCCTCTAAATATAATTAATGGTGTATTGGAACATTCGCTGAGAAAATCCTTACTTCTTGATATTGGGAGATAATATATCCTATCCCAATAATTGTGTATGTGATTTCATTGATCCTCTAGGTTCATGTGCTACCCATGAGGCCTTTATTCCATTCTTTATATTGTGGATTTGGCACTAACATGTAGAAATAATATGGGAGATTATGGTGCTGTAATTCAATTACTCTATCCATTTCATAATGCAAAGTTTGCCAATAACTATCTGATCTAGTTATCCCATTTTTATAATGTACCATTAGGTCATCTGGATCCATTACCTTATTTATTCTCATAGCTTTTGTCATTTGTACATATGGTGGTATATATTCTTCCTCCCTTATACCTGTGAAATTTTATGCCTTTTGTTCAACTGCTCTATTAAATATGAAGATTTTTTTGCTGCTACTTCATCTGTAGTAACATTGGCACTGACTTCCCAGGGTATGGGCATGTCCAGTAAGTCTTTAGATTCATGAAACCAGCAAATTGCTATCTTACTGCCACCTAACATGTTATGTATTTTATGTTTTGGTTCATGTATCATGCCTATGGTTAATATTGGTGTGCTGTCAAATTTTACTAGTGACATATGTTTGTTTATTATGGTAATTTTACCATATATACTCCATTTATTGTTGTTGTTGCTTTATTTGTGGTACAGTTTGTCTGTACCGCTGTACTATTTGTTTCAGTAAAGCATGATAATTTGTTTCTCAAACTTGTGGCACTGTGTGTTAGTGATTTTGCTAAGGTTAGGTTAAAAAGTCCCAAATTACTTGCTTGTGTAAAATATGTTGGATATGATTTTGGGCATCATTGAATCTCATTATTGCCTGGACCTGTTTAGTAGCTGTTATATTTGCAGTACTGTCTGCAAAAATTCCTAGCCATGGTAATTCCTGGCCTATTGTATCTGTGATTGCTATTAAATCTTGTACTGACCTCGATATTCTCCCAGTAAATAAAGGTCCTACATGTAGGTCCACTATGGTTTTTGTATTGTTGTTTTGTCTAATATTTGTCTTTGTTTCAGACATGTTTATACATGCATTTGCAAAAGAGTGTTTCTCCCTCTGTAATGAGGAATTTACTATAAATATGTAGATGTGTGTGGTGGTGTCTGTGTTGCAATCATATTTAGGTTTCATTGTGTGTTTCATTGAAGCCCAAGGTTGTTCTATAATATCTGTAAGAATGATTGGAAATCTCCAGTGTTCTATTCCTAATTGCAATATCTTTGTCCAGTCATCCTATTTCCATTCCTTTCCTTTTACCGATGGGTTATCTGTGCTATATAATACAGAAAAGTTACCATAGAATGGTAAATTGGCATAGTCTGCTACACATAACCAGTTAGTATTATTTTGTCCTGGTACATCTAATTTATGTTTTTTAATGTATCTCCATAAGTTATTAGGACCTCTATTTCCCCAGGGTTTGGGTAATAGTATTATTCAAGATACTATTGGCCATGGTTTTACCAGTTCACCATTATTTCATGCTGTCCAGTTCATAGGGTTGCATGGGTTTGTAGGTGTTGTAGTAACTTTAGGTGTTGTTGAATGAATATGTACTAGCAGGGTAATCACCATCATAATAATCATCATTGTAATTATACACTTGTCCTTCCCACCTTTCTGATGTCTTATTATACAGCAGACCTATCTCCTCCATTTGTTGTGCTATTACTGGTGCAAAATATTGTCTCACAAAGGAGTTATTCATGCCTAGTTTGCAGTCAAATCCTGGTTCTGTCTCTATTCCCATTGTATTGGTTCTATATTGTAAGTTTACCCTTAATGTGTTTGTTCTGATATGTGAATTCTTTGTCCAATACAGGTTGTTTATGGCTGCATGATTGGTAATGTTGGTCCACAATTCATTGTAATGGCATTTTAATGGGTTCTGCTCATGTATGTTGGTGTTAACACCATCCCCTGATTCTAACATATATTCTTTGTTTGGATGGTATATGCTAAGTGCCATTCTATATTGATCACAACCCTTATACCAGGCATATGTTAAATATGCTGCATATTTTTGCCAAAAACTATGTGTTTTCCCTATATAATGTGTAAATCTTCTCCCTGCTGACCAATATAGTGGTAATTTGCCTTCTAGATCATAAATTGTTGGTGTAGCAATGGTATTCTGTTTCCTATTGCCCACTTGTATAACATGTGGTGTGGTTGTGGGTCTGTTTGTTGTGGGTGTACTGTCCAATGGTGCTGGCATTGGTTTGCCATTGCATCTGCTAGCCTGAGACAGAGAAATGAGTACACAAACGCCCCAATAGCATATAGCTCGCTTGCCTCTAGTGTGTACATCACATTTGCTATTCTTATTGCCTCCTGTGCAGATAGTGTATCCAACATACTGTGAAGTTGGCTGCTCTGGATGCTGCAGAAGCATATCCAGGATTGGTATTGTTGACTGTGTTGTGTGAGTCGTTTCTTTGGTAAATGATGTTACAGAAGGGAAAGACAAAAGATTGGCAGTACTATGTATACTGCAATGGCTATTAGCCAAATCGTTAGGAGGGTTGCTCTTATGAATATCACCTCCCTGACACACATTTATGCTATATCCTCCAGCCTGGCTACTTTCAAGTCCTTTTTACCTTGAGTTATCCACACGTTGTTTCCTGTTCCTGGGCTATTATTTCTGCTGGGATAATTTCTTATTCTTCCGGTTCCTGTAAAAGGCAATTAGGATTCTTATACTTCTCTATCTATAACTGTAGGATAATCTATTGTATGTTATTTTTGTATAGCTTCTCTATTGGTGACTCCTATTTATTCTGACCCGAAGACAATGTCCAGCGGTACAGACAAACTGTACCACAAATAAAGCAACAACAACAATAAATGGAGTATATATGGTAAAATAACCATAATAAACAAACATATGTCGCTAGTAAAATTTGACAGCACACCAATTTTAACCATAGGCATGATACATGAACCAAAACATAA